>NW_012108064.1:393509-456019 GCF_000951045.1 Mandrillus leucophaeus | reverse complement strand
CAGTGTGTGATGTTCTCCCTGTGTCCATGTGTTCTCATTGTTCAACTCCCACCTATGAGTGAGAACATGTGGTGTTTGGTCTTCTGTTCCTGTGTTAGTTTTCTAGGAATGATGGTTTCCAGCTTCATCCATGTCCCTGCAAAGGACATGAAGTAATCCTTTTTTATGGCTGCATAGTATTCCATGGTGTATATATTCCACATTTTCTTTATCCAGTCTATCTTTGATGGGCATTTGGGTTGGTTCCAAGTATTTGCTACTGTGAATAGTGCTGCAATAAACATACATGTGCGTGAGTCTTTAGAGTAGAATGATTTATAATCCTTTGAGTATATACCCAGTAATGGTATTGCTGGGTCAAATGGTATTTCTCCTTCTAGATCCTTGAAGAATTGCCACACTGTCTTCCACAATGTTTCAATTAATTTGCACTCCCACCTACAGTGTGAAAGTGTTCCTATTTCTCCACATCCTCTCCAGCATCTGTTGTTTCCTGACTTTTTAGTGACTCCCATTCTAACTGGTGTGAGATGATATCTCATTGTGGTCAAATTGTCTCTGTTTGCAGATGATGTGACTATATATTTAGAAAACCCCATCATCTCAGCCCAAAATCTCCTTAAGCTGATAAGCAACTTCAGCAAAGTTTCAGGATACAAAATCAATGTGCAAAACTCACAAGCATTCCTATGTACCAATAATAGACAAACAGAGAGCCAAATCATGAATGAACTCCTATTCACAACTGCTACCTAGAGAATAAAATACCTATGAATACAACTTACAAGGGATGTGAAGGACCTCTTCAAGGAGAACTACAAACCACTGCTCAAGGAAGTAAGAGAGGTCACAAACAAATTGAAAAACATTCCATGCTCATGGATAGGAAGAATCAATATTGTGAAAATAGCCATACTGCCCAAAGTAATTTATAGATTCAATGCTATCTCCATCAAGCTACCATTGACTTTCTTCTAGAATTGGAAAAAAATACTTTAAATTTCATATGGAACCAAAAAAGAGCCCATATAGCCAAGACAATCCTCAGCAAAAGGAACAAAGCTGGAGGCATCACACTAGCTGATTTCAAACTATACTACAAAGCTATAGTAACCAAAATAGCATGGTACTAGTACCAAAACAGATACATAGATCAATGGAGCAGAGTCCCTAGCCCCCAGCAATAATACCACACATCTACAAACATCCAATCCTTGACAAACCTGACAAAAACAATCAATGCGGAAAGGATTCCCTATTTAATAAATGGTGTTGGGAAAACTGGCTAACCATTTGCAGAAAACTGAAACTGGACCTCTTCCTTACAACTTATACAAAAATTAACTCAAGATGGATTAAAGACTTAAACATAAGACCTAAAAACATAAGAACCCTAGAAGAAAACCTAGGCAATACCATTCAGGACATAGTCATGGGCAAAGACCATGACTAGGCTTACTTCTTAAGAAATTTTACCTTAGTGTCAGAAGGTTTTGCAACTCATTAGCTATAATAGTGTTAAAAAGTTATTCTCCCTAATCCTCAATGTCTTTGTACATTAATGTGGTTAATAATAGCTACCTCACAAAATTATTAGGACAAAAATTGATCTTGCATGTAATATGTTTAGCAAAGTGCTTGAAACAGTAAATGCTAAATAGATGGTAGGTACAACTACTGTTAGTAATAGTAGTGTCAACAATAATAATATTAGCACAAGCAGTAGCAGTAGTAACAGTCATCATCATCGTCATTGTTGTCATCATTGTCATTGTAGTAGTAGTAGTGGTAGTGGTTGTAGTAGCAGTGGTTATAGTAAATTGACAAGAGCATCTTCAGATTAAACGCTATGTCTATCCATCTCAATGTTCATCTATTTTTATTAGTTGTGTTCAATATAAGTCCTTTCAGAAGTAAATGTACATAAGTAGCACTGTTCATGAAACTGGAATATCAACCTTAATCCTTTTCTAGTCCCCTTCATTAGTAGTTCAGTGCTTGAAGCTGTGCTTCAAAGTCACTTTGAAGAGTTTCATACTTCTGCCTCTCTCAATAGCCTGTCATTAGGGATTCCAACCAGTGTGAGATCTGCTTATACAATGTTAATGTCCAGGCCACACAAAAAGCTTTTAAAGCAAAGCATTAATGTCACTAACATTTCATACAAATGAGATGCAGAAATATCCCATACAGTGCATTTTATTTCTTGAAGAATTTTTCACAACGTTCTGCTAAATTAACTGTAGGTGATACGTAAATAAATGAATAAAGTTTTAGAGCATAGCTAAACTATACATATTGGGACATTGTCATGACAGGCAAATTCTGCTGGGAAGGTCATGCATGTAGAACATATAGTAACAGATCTTCCACTGAGCTCTTAAATAGTTCATTTCAATGAAATAATCATAATATATCTATAATAGGTTAATGAAAAACATTAAATCATCTTACTATTTTATAAGTTACTGGAACTTTAATACATGTGTTTGTGAATTGACTTATTTATCTATCCATTCTCTCTCCATTCAACCATCCAACAATCAAGTCAGTCAATTATTTACTTCTTAATTTTTAAATTTTATTTTATTTTATTCTACTGAGTATCTTTTATACATTAGGCCTGTCATTAAATATTTGATACTTAAAAAGCACTTAGATATTGGAAAAATAAATAAGACATGCTTTCTACTCTCAAGGATATCACAATTAATAAAAGAACTAGCTCTAATATACAGCAAAATAAGATCTGATATTATAAAGGAATACCTAATGTATTTAAAAAGTACAGAGGAATGAGAAACTGCTTCATATTAGTATTGTTAAAGAAGAACTTGTAGAGCATACGGCATTTTTATAATCCATTAACAATAAGTAAGTTTGGATTAGTTAAGGCAAGCAATTTAAGGCTGTGAGCACAGAATGAGCAATGTCACTCAAGTATAATAATATACAACATTTGTGTCAAAACCCTGTCTCTTTGGAAATACTGCATCCAAATGCACCCATATAAACAGAAATTTCCATAAGGTGTCAATATTTGACACACATATGAGTACAGAAAAATTTCTACAGTCAGTTGGATCTTAGGCAAAATAATTGGAGGAGATCCCAGTTATATGAAGTCATGTTCAAAGAAATCTGTTCATTCAAACTGTGGCAACTGACACATTATTTCATTTTTTGCATATAGATAAATTAATTAATTAATTAATTAATAAACAAACATTTAAGTATGATTTAAGGGTGACAGAGTAAGACTCCAAAAGTGGTCAGTTTCACTGTCTTTAACTGGATCCTTCTCCATCATTATTAAAGATTTTCATATTTTCTTGTAAGTTAAGGCCATCTTTCATGAATCTAGATGTATTAGTTTGTTCTCAAACTGCTATAAACATACTACCTGAGATGGGGTAACTTATAAACAGAATACATTTAATTGACTCACAGTTACACATGGCTGGGGAGACCTCAGGAAACATACAATCATGGTGGAAGGTAAGGGAGAAGGAAGCACATCTTACATGGCAGCAGGACAAAGAGAAAGAGCAGGAGAAACTGCCACTTTAAAAACCATCAGATTTCATGAGAAATCCCTCACTATCATGAGAATAGCATCGGGAAAACTGTTCCCTTGACCTAATCACCTTCTACTATGTCTCTCCCTCGACATGTGGGGATTAAAATTGGAAATGATTTTGGGTGGTGACACAGAGCCAAACCATATCATTCAAACCCTGGTCCCTCTCAAATCTCAGGTTCTATTCACATTTTAAAACCATGCCTTCCCAATAATCCCCCAAAGTCTTAACTCACTCCAGCATTAACTCAAAAGTCTAAGTCCTAAGTCTCATTTGAGATAAGTCAAGTCCCTTCCGCCTATGAGCCTGTAAAACCAAAAACAAGTTAGTTACTTCCATGATACAATGTGGCTACAGCCATTGGGTAAATGTTCGTGTTCCAAATGGGAGAAATTGGCCAAAACTAAGGGACCACTGGCCCCATGCAAGTCCAGAATCTGGTGGGGTACTCATTAAATCTTGAAGCTCCAAAATAATCTCCTTTGACTCCTTGTCTCACATCTAGGACACACTGAAGCGAGGGGTGGGCTCCCAAGGCCTTTAGCAGCTCCGCCCCTGTAGCTCTGGAGGGTACAGCCCCTGAAGCTGCTTTCAAGGGCTGGCATTGAGTTCCTGTCACCTTTCCAAGCACATAATACAAGCTGTTGGTGAATCTACCATTCTAGGGGCTGGAGGGTGGTGGCCCTCTTCTCACAGCTCCAATAGGCAGTGCTCCAGTGAGGACTCTATTTGAGGGTTCCAAGCCCACATTTACTCTCTGCGTTGCCCTAGTAGAAGTTTTTCATGATAGCTCTGCCCCTGCAGCTGACTTCTGCCTGGACATCCAGGCCTTTCCATACATCCTCTGAAATCTAGGCAGAGGTTCCCAACTCTCAACTCTTGCTTTTGCACACCTACAGGCCCAAAACCACATGGAAACCACAAAGGCTTGGGGCTTGCACCCTCTGAAGCAATGACTGGAGCTGTACCTTTGCCCCTTTTAGCCATGGCTGAAGCTGGAGTAGCCATGATGCTGAGTGCTATGTCCTAAGCCAACACAAAGCAGTGGGGCTCTAGTCCTGCCCCAGAAAACCGTTTTTCCCTCTGACGCTTCTAGGCCTGTAGTAAGAGGGTCTATTGCAAAGGTCTCTGAAATCTCTTGGGGGTATTCTCGCTTTTGTCTTGGCTATTAACATTCAGCTCCTCTTTACTTATGAAAATTTCTGCAGTGCGCTTGAATTTCTTCCCAGAAAATTTTTTTTTCTTTCCTACCACATGGTCAGGCTGCAAATTTTCCAAACTTTTAGGCTCTGCATCCCTTTTAAACATCAGTTCCAATTTGCAACTATCTCTTTGTGAATGCATGTAACTGAACACTTTCAGAATAAACCAGGTCACCTCTTGAGTGCTTTGCTGCTTAGAAATTTATTCCACCAGATACCCTAAATCGTCTCTCTCAAGTTCAAATTTACACAGATCTCTAGGGCAGGGGATAAATGCCACCAGTCTCTTTGCTAAAGCATAGCATGAGTGAACTTTTCTCCTGTTCCAATAAGTCTGTCATCTCCATCTGAGAACAACTCAGCCTGGACTTCATTGTTCATTATGACTATTAGCATTTTGGTCAAAACCATTTACAAATCTCTAGAAAGTTCCAAACTTTCCCACGTTTTCCTGTCTTCTTTTGAGCCCTCCAAACTGTTTCAACCTCTGTCTGTTACCCAGCTCCAAAGACACTTCTACATTTTTAGGTTATCTTTATAGCAGTGCCCTATTCCAAGTACCAATTCTCTGAATTATTTCATTTTCATGCTGCTATAAATACTACTACTTGAGACTGGGTAATTTATAAACAAAAGAGATTAATTGACTCACAGTTCTACATGGCTGCGGGCACCTTGGGAAATTTAAAAATATGGTGAAAGGTGAAGGGGAAGCAGGTGCCTTCTTCACATGTGGAGAAGGTTCCTACTTATTTCTTTCTTTTTTTTTTTTTTTTTTCCTGAGATGGGAGTCTTGCTCTGTCGCCCAGGCTGGAGTGCAGTGGCACAATCTCGGCTCACTGCAACTTCCACCTCCTGGGTTCATGCCATTCTCCTGCCTCAGCCTCCCGAGTAGCTGGGACTATGGGCGCTCACCACTACACCCGGTTAATTTTTTGTATTCTTTAGTAGAGACAGGGTTTCACCGTGCTAGCCAGGATGGTCTCAATCTCCCGACCTCGTGATCCACCCACCTTGGCCTCCCAAAGTGCTGGGATTACAGGCGTGAGCCACCGCGCCCGGCTGATTCCTACTTATTTACCGCACCCGGCTGGTTCCTACTTATTTCTATTTAGAAATAGACTTTAGGTAACCACAATTTCAGATTTAGATCATTTCAATACCAAAATTTTCTGTCAATTTGCTCTCACCGTCATCTTGTGTCTACATAAACTTTGTGGTTGGTTCTTTAGATTGTTGATTTATTATGATGATAATGATGATTACTTTTTACTGCCCACTTTTGAGACACATTTGTTAGTTTCCTCTAGTAAGCATCAGTGTCTTTTTTTAAGAATTTGAACTGTGTGTTTTGGTGAAGAGTGCACATAAACATTTTCTCTTTATTTACTTTTAGAAGAACTTTCACCTTTTTAGCCTTTATCAAGATGTTAAGTTTAAGCTGGCTGTTCATTCACAAATCTGCCTAACCAATGTTTTGAATCTGATGATGTTGGTTATGGATCAATTGTAAGCACCTGGTATTAATGACAAGTTCATTTTTCTGCTTGTTGTCTTCTCATGCCCAGAAGCTTCACAGGGAATGCGTTGGGTAAATCAATAATGATAATGGTAGGGATAGCATTGAAAAGTCATCTGTCGTTTTTTTAATATTCAGGAAAGTAAAATTCTCCAGAAAAATGATATTCTTCAAGTTTTACTTATTACTTGATATTATATATTTTCTTTATGTGTCTTTGTGGAATAAAATAAATCAGAAATTTTAATCAGAGAAATAATTCACTTAAGGATAATTTTTGCTGAAGCCCAAGATAAACACTTATTTTATTCTGATTGTTTACGCATTTTAGAGTAAATTTTGAGCAGCAGCCAGTTTAGTTGATGTTGGCATTGGCATTTTTCTTGATAAGATATGTATATGCTGCTAGAACTACAATGGAAATTAACGAGTACAATGTTTAAAAAATTTTTTTTGAAAGTGGTATCAATATTTTATCTTGCAGGGATACAAAGGAGAGTGTCATGCAATCATGGGCAAGGAAAATTTCTGTACATTAATGTTAAATATTGTCACACAGTATGGTTAGCAAGTGCTATTGCATTTACCAGGGAACTAGTATCTTACTATACATGGAGGATATGAGTCAGAAAATAAACTGCCCAGTAATGACCATCAATGTCCTATAATGTGCATGGTGGGTGGTAGGTGGGGAGAGATTGGTGGTAGGTAGATTAGAGATTTGAGATATATCTTATCTGCTAGAGTAATTGTTATAATTAGGTCATTAATCAATAAGAGGATGTAAAATTTATGGATCATAACTCCTCAAAAATCACACACATGCACACATACATGCTTTAGCATACAACTTTAGTGAAAATTTGAAACCCTTGCAATCTTATCCATAGGGCCTAAATTAAGAAAAGATTAAATGCTAGCCGCTTATGAAACAGCATAGTGTAGAGAGAGAAACAGCAGGGAAGATGTATTTCTGTGAATTTGCTATTTTCTAAACAGAATCTAGATTACAAACTTCTTTAGGTTAGAGAAAATTTTGTAATGAACGAACTCCAACAGCTAACACATTGATACTTATAGAAAGTGGAAATAAATGGTGGATTAACACAATAATAATTTTTTTTTTTTTTTTTTTTGAGATGAAGTCTTGCACTGTCGCCCAGGCTAGAGTGCAGTGGCACGATCTCGGCTCACTGCAAGCTCCACCTCCCAGGTTCACGCCATTCTCCTGCCTCAGCCTCCCGAGTAGCTGGGATTACAGGCACCGGCCACCATGCCTGGCTAATTTTTTGTATTTTTAGTAGAGACGGGGTTTCACCATGTTGGTCAGGCTGGTCTCAATCTCTCGACCTCATGATCTGCTCGCCTTGGCCTCCCAAAGTGCTGGGATTACATGTGCGAGCCACTGCACCTGGCCAATAGTAATCTTTTAGGAAGGTGAATTAGATGAAATAGTTGACAATGGGCCTTTAGTTGACAATGGGCCACTATTAGGAATGGAACATCTTGTTCCACACTCCTTAACATTGAATTTTATTCTCATAGTTGAAACATTGATAATCTACCTCCAGGAAAAGAAAAAGAATGTTATAGTCTAAATTGTATTACCCTCTTAAAATCATGTGTTGATATCCTAACCTCTAGTATTTCAGAATGCAACCATATTTGGAGTTTGGGTCTTTAGGGAGGTAATTAAGTCAAAACGTGGTCATTAGGTGAACTGTAATCCAATGTGACTGGTGTACTGATAAGAAGAGGAAATGTGGATACAGATACAAGCACAGGTCAAACAATATGAAGACATAGGGAGAAGATGGTCATCTACAAGCCAACAGAGAGACCACAGAGGAAACCAACTCCACTGACAACTTGATTTTGGACTTGTAGACTCCTAAACTGTGAGAAAAATAACTTCTGTTGTTTAAGCTTGCCCAGGCTATGGTACACTGTTATGGCAATCCTACAAAACTAATCCAAAGAGTAAAGGCTAAAATGGATATGCTAGCTGGTTTGTAGATATCTCCTTAATTAATTCTCATTGACCAGAACTGTGTGGCACCAAAACAAACACGTTCCATTAGTAAGAAGCAGTAAGGGGAAAACATATAAGTAATATCTAGAGTCTCTCTTCTTTCACTGAAATAAACATAAAAATTAGCTATTTATTCTTTAAGTCCAGATTCCCTGTACCTTTTTAGGTGATAATTATCAAAGGCTAGTGGAAATAACATAAACCTCTCATATTCTAGATTCGTGGTCTTAGACTGATCAGTGAAACTCTGTGTTTCTACTGATTCATCTGTATAAGGGAATTAAAAATGTTGAACTGTGTTAAAGGTGAGAGCAAATGCATGTGAAACCACCAGCTCCATCTCCTGCATGCCATAGAAGCCCCAAAGCATCACTACTGTTATTATATAAATTGATATCATAAACTTTACATATGCTTAGGGCTTGCTGCTACCCTTGTACACCGAATGCCTCTTATCTGTATTGTCTTACAACTATATTGACAAATACCCACAAAATTCTGCTGAGAAAAAAAATTCTACAATAAATGAAGTGGAGGTGTAACCTTTGATTTTCTCTGCAGGGATAGTGGAAGAATTTAAATTTTCAGAGAAAAAACAGTGTCTTTTTAACAATAATGCAAAATTAATGATTATTCTGCTGAGAACGTTAGAAATAAAATCAGTACTCAGCATAGTTATTTTTCAAGTATTTAAAAATTGCGGCAAGAAAATAGAAACATTCACTACACAATGTTCAATTACTTTGTTTGTGTCTTTCTATTCCAAGAGAGACTCCAACACATATCTCTATGTGTTGATTAAAGATTGGACAGCAGAAACTGTCAAAATCTGACATAGTCTCTTTATGGCATATTTTAGTAAAATCACTTAAAATTGATTTAGTGCAACTGTGGAATAATGATTTAATTAAATAACATGATTACAGTAAATTACATTGAATTGGCTTTGCTGTTGCTACTGCATAGTTTTGTAAGTTATTTGGAAAAAGGTCAAACACAATAATTTTAAATGTTAATATATTAAAAATCACTTGTGGATACATGTATATGTATCTGTAGATTTAGGTAATATGGGTACATGAATTAATACAATTTCACTTTAAGAGTACGTAATACTTTTCATTTATAGTACAGCATTTTCCTCTCCTTCGAAATCTCAAAAGTCTGATATGGATCTTGACTACATATATTATTTCTCAATACAAGAAATTAGAAACAGAAGAACACAGTTAAAATACATACTATACTTTGCTTTTACTCATCAAATCTTTCCTTAATATCAGTTACTTATTATGAATCATTTCAATTATTCTAAAATCTGCTGTTACTGTAGAGCAGAAAAACATATCAGCCAACCTGAACATAGGCCACACCATCTGTAGTTCAGCTTTATCATATGTAAAATGCAAGATTTAATCAAATATTCATGTCATTTGTATCAATTTAAAAAATCAGGCTACTACAGAAAAGGAGAAATACAAACAACAGAACATACTCTAACAAATAACAATAATAAAGCATTATTAATCAAAATTTAAAACAGCCAATAAAAGCTCCAAAAATTCAAATGAACACCACCGAACACCAAATTAGTAATCTAAAAGATCAACATGAGCAATTATGTGGGACCATATCAAGGCATATGTCATTTGCTCTACATGAAAACCTCTTTGCATCTATTTACTTAGCTAAGTCTACTCATTTAATGTCTCAACTTAAACATCACTTTTATAGGGAAACTTTATCTCACTGCACCCAGATCCTTCATCTCTGTGTTGTGTTTCCTTTGCCTTATGTATTTTTTCTTCTCAGCAATGTATAGCCATGCAATTATTTAAGTAATCATAATTATTTATTTATTAAATATGATCCATATAAAGTGTATATCCCTTGTTTATCTATCAGCTCAATGTTGGCAGTGAACCTCAGCATTTAGTGCATGCATTGGCACATCACTCACTAGGTAAGTGTTTTGTTATTGTTTTATGAAGTGGTCAATTAGATGTGGCCACCAGAGTGTTAGCGGCGGAGGGTGACCAGGTTCTTGGCATCTTGAACAAAGAATTGGACAGAACGCACAAACAAAGCAAGGAAGGAATGATAGGATTTATTGAAAATGAAAGTACGCTCCACAGTGTGGGAGTGGGCCTGAGCATAGGGGTTCAAAGGCCCCGTTACAGAAATTTTGGGAGTTTGAATACACCCTACAGGATTCCATTGGTTACTTTGGGAATGCCCTATGTAAATGGAGAGGATGAAGTAAAGTTACAAAATCATTTACGGCCTTCGCCCTGTGGAGAGAACATTTCCTGTTACAGCTGAAGTGTGAATCGGCCTTCTGTTCCCTGCCTACAGACTCTATTTTCCTCACTCAAGAGGAGACAGAGTAGAGGTTCAGGAAAAAATAAAGTTGATTATATTTACAGGTATAAGAGACAAGAGTCACAGGCACAGCACGCCCCCACATAATCATGTGGGGAAGACGCCAAGATTCTTAGGAGGAAGAAACAAAGACAGAAATAAGGGAAAGGTTTAGGCCATTGCCTTTATTGGGGCTTCTGCTGAAAAGGCAAGGCAGGGCAGGGTGAATAATTGTGGACTGGGTGATTTGAATAATTTCAGAGGGTTTCGGACTATAGACATGGAGGTCTCTAGCTGCCTAGTACCTGGCCCTGGGTTGATTAAGGCAGAGGAATATTGTCTTCTGGGGTGTAAGGGCCAGATTGAGGAGGTATAGCTCTAGATTATTTCGTTTCCATATCAAAGACATGCTTCTGAGTAGGTCTTTTGTTTGTAAGAATTGGCTAGCCCTGAAAGGAGCAGTCTCTCTAGCCAGAAAGGGTTTTTAAGGTATCAAAACATCATAATATACAGAAAATGTTTTTAAAAATTTACAATGCAATAAGTGTAATTTATTCTTCTTTCGTACTACCGATATGGAGGGTGGAATTAATTACATTCTTCAAATAACCATCATTGCCCATAGCTCATCTCTTATTTATTTAATTATTCTCTTTTATTTTCATTCTCCAGTACCATACACACACACGCACGTGCACACACACCACACACACACACACACACTGCAGAGTCTATTTTAACATATTATATATATTGGGATTTGTGTATTTATGTAATTTTTTAAAAATTTGCATGCATTTTAATCAAATTTAATCAGATGTGTAAAAATTTCAAAACAGTTCAATAAATTTTGACACATACTATAAGGTGTCACTCAGGCTGGAGTGCAGTGGCTCAATCACAGCTCACTTCAGTCTCAATTTCCAGAGCTCAAGGGATCCTCCCGCCTCAGCCTCTGGAATAGCTAGGACTACAGGTGCAAGCCACCATGCCCAGCTAACCTTGTTTATTTTTTGTAGAGATGAGGTGTCACTATGTTGCCCAGGCTGATCTGGAACTCCTGGGCTCAAGCGATCCTGTTGCCTCAGCCCCTCAAAGTGCTTGGATTACAGACATGGCAAAATGTAGAACATTCCTATTCCTTAGAAAATGTTTCCTCATGCCCCTTTGCAAAGAATATCTTACCCCAGTTCTAGATAACCAATGATGTAGTTTCTATTGTTAGTTTTGCCTATTCAGAAATTTTATATAAATAGAATCATTCAAGACACACTATTTGGAGTATGACTCCTTTTACTAAGCATACATTTTGAGATTTATTCATGTGTTTGTGTTTATCTGTAGTTTATGCTTTCTCTTTGTTGAATAATTATTCACAGTATGAATATACATTTTAAAAATTCCTTCAAGTGTTGATGGATTATTTCTGCTGGCTCAAATCTGCTGTTGTGCTTCTTTAGTAAATCTTTTATTTTTGTTATTGTACTTTTCGGTACCAGAATTGTTATTTTGCCCTATTTTATAATATCCATTTCTTTATTTAAATTGTCTTTAATAAGATACATTTTTCATACTTTCTTTTAGTCCTTTGGATATGATTTCCATTAGTTCTTTGAACAAATAACTGGTTTAAAAAGTCTTTGTTAAGTAAATTCAAAATCTGAGCTTCTTCAGGCCAGTTTCCATTGCCTTTTTTTTTTTTTTTTTTTCCTGTGTATGGGCTATACTTTCATGTTTCCTTGAGTATCTCATATTTTTTAAAAGTGGTATTTTAACTAATAAAATCTGGCAGCTATGGAACTACAACCCCCTAAACATTGTTTTCATTGGTGTTTATTTTATTGTTTGTTGTTTATTTAGAGACTCTTATGAATTACTTTGGTACAGCTTTTATTTATTTTTTTGTCATACGTGCTTAATGAAGTCTTTCTTGGTTCGCTTAGTGGTAAGCTAATTTTGGAACACAGATTTCCTTACACACTTGGAACCAATGTCTCCAAGTATTTGCCAAAGGGCTCTGTATATGTTGGTCATGCCTTCAACACTCTGCCCGGTAGAATCTTGCTTGTCCTGAGCCTAGAGGTCTGCCAAATATGAAAGCTTAGTTCCTGCTCAGGTCTTTCCTGAGCATGTGCCTAACTCTGGACATGCTCATAGCCTTACAGATATACATGGCTTGCTAGATTTTCAGAAGTATGTCAAAATTTTGCGAATTTTATGGACATTTTATTCTTTTTAAGCTTCATGGTTAACCTATATTGTCTATCCCAACTGTTATTCACTGCCTCAGGCAACTACAGATTTAAAAAATTGCCTCTAATCTTTTTGACTAACACCTTGGAGAAATAGCTTCTTACATTGTGTGACCTACAAATCAGGTCAAATAACGTTCTGGAATTATCTTAGAATGATACCTACAAGAAGATCCAATCCTGTTTTGTCTCCAGTGGCTGCTAGACTGCGAGTTTCCACCTGACTGTGGGTTGGTTTCGAGGCTGCCACAGAACTGGAGTAAGCAGATGGAAGCAGGGCATATTAAAATTGACATACAAAGACTCAGTGTTCTTAATAATATTCTTCTGTTTTTCCTAAATAAATGTTAACTCAATTGCTGCAATATTTTGGTTAATTCTCAGAGTTCTGAAAAAAAGTTGATTCTGTGTATTTTTACCAGTTTTCTCATTGATTTTAAGAAGAAAATGTATTTTGGTTACCCTTACCCCACTATTTTTGCTGATATCCTTCTAAAAGATCTTGATTCCTCAAATACTAGATGACTTGACAGCAATAAACACCATCCCCATGAGATTCCAGATCGTTCTGAGCTCCCCCTTTTTGCCCAGTCTCTGCAGTCCTTTGCAGATCATTGCTTTCGAAAAAGTGAATGATGTCTAGTACACTTCCTTGAATTTTCCATCTCTTCCTAATGCTGACCCTTCAACTTCTGGCTTCTTTAGTTGTTCTTCAATGTCTTTAAGAAGCTGTTTATAATTTTGTTTCTTATCCAGTTTATAGACTTCTTCTCAGATTAAGGGTTATTATGATATAGGCCACCATCTAATTTGGAAACAGTACTGCCTCTATAATAAGCTTCTGTGAGTTTGTATAATTTATTCTAATTTGGAATCTTAGTTCAGGCTATAGCTGTAATTTTTACCTGACACCACTGTGACAGCATAAAATATGCTTTTGTTGTAAAATAGGAATTGAATCTTGAATTTGAATATTTACTATTTACATTAATAATTCAATAATTACTTGAGCAATTTACTTTTTTATTGTTAACTTCACTACTAGATGGAAGGCTCCACAGGGCAAAGGCTAAGTATTTGGTGCTTTTTGCTCTACTATGGCCCTAGAACTCAGCAGAGTGGTGGCCCATAGCAGGTACTCAATAAACATAAACTGAATTAGTGAGTAGTTTAAGTTATTCAAATATTAAAGAGAAATATAAAGATATGTGACCTGAAACAATTAGTAGTTGAAATTTTAACCATGTATAAAGTGAATCTAAACATATTTGTGCTTTTGTTTTGTTTTGTTTTAACTTTTAGGTTTGGGGATACATGTGAAGGTTTGTTATACCGGTAAACTCATGTCATGGGGATTTGTTTTACAGATTATTTCATCACATACAAGTTAAGCCCAGTACTCAATAGTTATCTTTTCTGCCCCTCTTTCTCCTTCCCTTCTGCCCTCAAGTAGACCCCAGTGTCTGTTGTTTCCTTCTTTGTGTTCATAAGTTCTTATTATTGAGCTTCTACTTATAAATGAGAACATGTGGTATTTGGTTTTCTGTTCCTGCGTTAGTTTGCTAAGGATAATAGCCTCCAATTCCATTCATGTTCCTGCAGAAGACATGATCTCATTCTTTTCTATGGCTGAATATTATTCCATAGTATATATGTACCACAATTTTCTTTATCCAATCTCTCATTGATGGGCATTTAGGTTGATTCCATGTCTTTGCTATTGTGAAGAGTGCTGCAATAAACATTTGCGTGCATGTGTCTTTATGGTAGAATGATATATATTTCTATAGGTGTATACCTAGTAATGGGATTGCTGGGTCAAATGGTAGTTCTGCTTTTAGCTCTTTGAGGAATTGCCATACTGCTTTCCACAATGGTTGAACTAATTTACATTCTCAACAACAGTATTTAAGTGTTCCCTTTCCTCTGCAACCTTGCTAGCATCTGCTATTTTTTGACTTTTTAATAATAGCAATTCTGACTGGGGTGAGATGGTATCTCATATGGTTTTGATTTGTATTTCTCTAATGATCCATGCTATTGAGCTTTTTTCATATGCTTGTTTGGCTGCATATATGTCTTCTTTTGAAAAATGTCTGTTCATGAACTTTGCCCACATTGTAAAGGGGTTGTTTGTATTTCTCCTATAAATTTAAATTCCTTATAGATGCTGTGTATTAGACCTTTTACAAATACTAGCCAAATGTCCGTTTTTTAAAAAAATGTATGATTTTACAACCTTTAGAATGCATTACACGAAGTAACTCAGGAGAGTAAGGGACTGTGAACACATTGCTAGAACTGTTTCCTCTATTCCTTGCCATATGTAGACTAAGGTGAAGTTTACTGGGAAAAAAAAAAATTTTTTTAATATGAACACTTTTTAGTTTCTTATGTTTGTGCATCTTTTTGGTATACTTTGTTATATATATATATATAAATATATATATATATATAATTTTGTTTTGATTTTAAAGGAATTTATAAAGTGCAATACAACCATATTACCCCACTGCATTTTTCAGGCAGTTCACAAAAATTCCATTGCATATTACTTACAGTCACCAACTACTTAGCAATTTTAAATAATTCCCCCTCGAATAATTATTTGAACAGTATTCAGAATGTAAATAAATATTGTTCACAGCAGGTAACATGACAGTTTATTACCAATAAAGATATATTAAATATAAAGCTATTACAATATTACTGGTCATTTTCATTAAGTAAAAAATTGTAGAATTACCAAATATTATTTTAGATTTAAAAATTCTACTGATGCTCTCTCACTACATTTTTGTGAATTTGATTTTAAAATACCGATATTAAAAGCTGTTTATCTTACATGTCAACATCACCTATATGTATTACATAGAGAGTTGGCTGAGATGGAATTTTGAGATGGAAACAAGCTTGTCTTTTGTCACATCTGTCTTTTCTTTGCCATTTTCATCTTATGAACAAAAACTCAGCATTGTTCACTTTTGCCAACACATTTTCTCCCAAATCTATAGGCAACAATCTTATGCCATCAGGTAAACATTTTCTAAGATGATGGCTACCTAATCTGGCCAATTCATCACATTTTTATTAATAATTTATTATATTCTCTATAGCAAAATATATTGATACACTAAAATAAGAATCCTGCTAGTCTTCTATTTAAGAAAATACATGTGACATATGAGATTATAAGAACATAATTTCGCCAGACTTAAAATCATAGATCTGTCTTTTTTGTCCCGATTGCTCCTATTTGGGTATAATATGCTTGGACTGATGCAGAATTAAGATTGCAGTACATCTTTTATTTTTATTGTCCCCATCTCCATGCTTTTTACGGATCGATTCATTCTTTCCATTACATCTTATGTTTTTTTATTACATTTCTTTGTATGCTACATACATTGTATTGTCTCACATAGAATCTCTTTAGTAGCCAAAGTATTTTAACCATTTTTAAAGTTTCATATACTTTTGTAATTAGATATAATAAATAAAATGCATTTTTAAAAAGTAGGGACATGAGGAAGTAAAATCATTAGAAAGCATAGGAATTAAAAAGGAAATTCCACGGTGTTATACCTCAGTGAGCAAAACAATGCTGCAAGTAGAAAGCTATCTTCAATGTCATGCTCCATAAAGCAAGTAAGTCACATTGATTTCTCAGGTTTCTTCATGATGTGAAATTTCTTATTAACAAACAATAGTAAAAACATAGTAACAAGGCCGGGTGCGGTGGCTCACGCCTGTAATCCCAGCACTTTGGGAGGCCGAGGTGGGCAGATCATGAGGTCAGGAGATCGAGACCATCCTGGCTAACATGGTGAAACCCAATCTCTAAAAAAAAAAATACAAAAATTAGCCTGGGTGACAGAGCAAGACTCCATCTCAAAAAAAAAGAAGCTCCTCCTCCAGAAAACATAGTAACAAAGTTCTTTGCATATTTTATCAATATTCTCATTGTAAAAAGATATTCAGGAAATATATCAAAGGACATTTTCCCTCCAGGTGATAGCTAAATTATAGTATTGTTTTTCTGTGTAATGTCAGAGACTAGATATGTGTGAGTTTGTGTGTGTGTGTCTGTGTGTTTGTGTGTGTGTGTGTGTTCATGTGTGTCTAAAGGTATGGCTGTCGAGGACCATATGTGGCCTATGGTCATTTCCACAGATATTTTTTAGTCAATCTGGTTTTTGGAATTCTGCTGAAAGTAACTATAACTGAGCCAAAGTGCCTCATGAAAGGCAAAGTATTTTCTCAAAAATACATCTCCCTACATTGCCTTGCTATTTCTCAGCACACACTAGCTTCTGTTATTACAACCCAACTTTGTTGTAAGACTTTGGGTTATGTTACTTTTAGTTATCTTTTGTAAGAGTCAACTGATTCCTAGCAAACAAGTATAATCACTGACATGTCTATTATCTCTTTCCAGTAACTGGGAAACTCTGCACTGAATATGTAGTTGCTAAAATCGAGTATAAAAGATCTTGCTAGAAATAAACAGGGGACTTATACAAACTATACCTTAATTTCAATAAATAAGAAATGTGGAAAGAAATGATGATAAATGGATTGATAAATGATTAAAGAGGTCAATCATTTGTGCAATAGGTTTAAAAACATTCCAGGATATTGAACCAGAATCTTTGAGCATAATGTGCTCTATATTCCACTGGGTACACATTAAGTCAAGGCTCACAATCTGTATGAAACATCTGCTTGTTATTTTTAAGAAAAGTCCTTTTTCTGCATTCACTTGTACAACCAATTTGCATGGTTATTATGTGAGCCTCTCTGAGGATAATATGGCCTTGTTCCTGACAATAGTTGACTGGTTCAGGTGAGATAATTTGACCAAAGCTGCAGAAATTACACTTTCTTTATCAAAAATATTGTAATTTGAACTAAGTTCAGTCAGTATCCATACGGCTGAAATTCAGGAGCTGTTGGCAATCATGTTTTGCCATGTAAATCAAAGAAAGAAAAAGGAAGCAAACATGCAGAGATAAGTAGACTCAAACTACAAGTACAAAACACCTGGAGAGCGATGTCAGAAAAATGATGGAAAAGGCAGCTCAAACATTTATTGCTCCACAAAAAACATGGAAAAACAGCAAAAAAATGTCAGAACCAATTATGTCAGGGCTCTGGAAAATAGTCAAAAGGTTGCAACAACCAAACAAATGCTGAATTAAGAAAAAAGTTACTTAAAAATGCTAGGAAAGCTTTGTGGCATTTTTATTTGTCCTTGGCCCACAACTAAATACTATGACACCAAAATCTGGTTCTTTGTAAAGATAAATGAATTTCAAAATTTGAAGTGAAGTTACAAAGGAAAAAAGAGAGAAGATGCAAATAAATAAATTTGAAAATGAAAATGGGGTCATAGCTACTGACCTTACAGAAATCAAAATAATAAGAGAATTATGTGATAAAGTATATGCCTTTAAATTAGGTAACAGAATAAATGGAGAAATTCTGAGAAACACACAAATTGCTAAAAAAGACTAAAGAAAAAATAAAATATATGAGCTAACCTATAACAAAATAGAGATTAAATAAGAAAAGGCCTCACAACAAATACAAGACACAGCGAGATGGCTTAACTGGTGAATTTTGCCAAACAGTTAAAGAAGGAGCTAACAGCTGTTTCTCAAACTTTCAAAAAAATAAGTGGACAGAAAACTTTCTCACACATTCTGTAAGGCCAACATTACTTGATACCAAAGTCAGACAAAAACATTACAAGTAAAAAACTACAAACCAATATTATTTATGAATTCTGATGCAGAAATCTTCAACACAGTATTAGAAAGTCAAGTTCAATTACCTATTAAGATTGTATAGCAAGATCAAGTAGGGTTTGTCCCAGGAATGCAAGGATGGCTAAACATAAGACAACAATCAATGTAATGCACCACATTAATGGAAAAATTGCAAGAAAAACATGTAATCAGTTCAATTGATGCAGAAAAAGAATTGGGCAAAATTCAAAATGTGTGCATAATAAAAACACAAAAAAACTAGGAGTAGAAGGAAAACTTTTCAACATATTAATGGTGATTATATGAAAACTCCACAATTAACATCAAACTAAATATTGATAAAAGGGTGAAAGTTTTCTTTCTCAGATCAGGAATAAGACAAGGATGTCAATGTTTGCCACTGTTCTTTATTAATTTACTGGGAGTTCTAGCCCTAGATAAAGACATAAAAGACATTCAAAAACAAAAAAGAAAAAATAAATTTATCTTTAATAGAGATAACTTGGTTCTATATACAAAAAATCCTCAAAATAAACATTGAAAAACTATTAGAGCTAATAAAAAAATTCACCAAGATTATAGAATACAGAATCAATACTTAAATATTAATTGTTTCTATACACAGGCAATGAAAAATATGAAAATGAGTTAAAGCGAATAATTCTGTTTACAACAGCATCTCAAAGAAGAAAATATCTAGGATTAAATTTAATCAACAAGATGAAAAACTTTTATGCTGTAAACTACAAAACATTATTGAAAGGAATTAAGAAGATTTAAATAAATAAAAAGGATTAATATTGTTAAGATATCAATACAGATATCAAGCTAACTTCAAATTCAATGCAGTTCCTATAAAAATGTCAGTCTTTTTTGCTGGAATGGAAAGCTATATCTTCAAATTCATATGACATTATTAGAGATACAGAATAGCCAAAACTATTAAAAAAAAACTTGGCAGTCACAGTTTCTGATTTTAAAACTTACTACAGATCTAGATTAGTTAAAACAGTGTGGCACTGGCATAAGTGTAGACGTGTAAGCCAATGGCATAAAACTGAGGGAATAGAAATAAACCCACACATCTACAGCCAATTTATTTTTAACAAGGTGCTAAGACGTATTAAATGGAGAAAAAGGAGTTTCTTCAACAAATAGTATTAGGACAACTGGATATCCAGATTCAAAAGAATAAAATGGACCTCTACCTCATACCACATGCAAAAATTAAGTCAAAATGGATCAACAACCTAAATATAAAAACTAAATCTATAAAACTTGTAGAAGATAACACAGGTGTACATCTTTTCAATCTTGGATTTGGCAATTAATGTTTAGATATGACACAAAAAAAGCTCAACAAAGAAAAAAATAGACATATTTATCTATAACAAATTTTTTTTCCATAAAATGATATCAAAGAAGTACAGGCAGGGTGCAGTGGCTCATGCCTGTAATCCCAGCAATTTGGGAGGCCGAGACGGGCAGATCACGAGGTCAAGAGATTGAGACCAGCCTGGCCAACATGGTGAAACTGCGTGTCTACCAAGAATACAAAAATTACCTGGGTGTAGTGGCACACACCTGTAGTCCCAGTTACTCCAGAGGCTGAGGCAGGAGAATCGCTTAAACCTGGGAGGCAGATGTTGCAGTGAGCCAAGGTCCCACTACTGCACTCCAGCCTGGCACAGAGCAAGACTGCATCTCAAAAAAAAAAGAAGGACGAACATTACCTACATTATGGTAGAAAGATGTCTGCAAATCATTTATGTAATAAGGGTATAATTTCAAGTATATATTAACAATTACAATTCAATAACAGGAAGATAAACAGCCCAATTAAAAATAAGTAAAGGAATTGAACATTTATCCAAAGAAGATACACAAACTGGCCAGTAAGCACATGAAAATTTCCTCAATATTTTTAGTCATTAAGGAGATGCCAATTAAAGCCGCTATGAAGTATCAATTCTCACCCACTAGAATGGCTATGTTAAAGAAAAAAAAAAAAGAAACAGAAAATAACACATGGTGGCAAAAATATGAAAAAAATTGTAACCTTGCACATTGTAGTAGAAACTTAAAATGATGCAGCTACTACAGAAGAGAGTATGACAGTTCTAAAAAACATTAAACATAGAATTACAATATGACCCGTACAATGCTATTAGTAGGCATATGTAATTGGACACAGGCGCTCAAATAAGTACATGTATACTCATAGGAGTGCTAGTTACAATAGTCAAAATAGAAAACAAAACAAAACAAAACATAAAAAGATTAATGGATAAATAAGTTGTGACATAGACACATTATGGAATATTATTCAGTCAGAAAAAGGAATGAATTATCCTGTATGCTATAATGTGGATGAACCTTCAGTACATTGTGCTAAGTAAAAGAGGC
Source organism: Mandrillus leucophaeus (assembly GCF_000951045.1). Taxonomy (NCBI): domain Eukaryota; kingdom Metazoa; phylum Chordata; class Mammalia; order Primates; family Cercopithecidae; genus Mandrillus; species Mandrillus leucophaeus. The sequence continues at coordinate 434,895 of NW_012108064.1, read as the reverse complement.
TACACACAAAAGACACACACGTATAATTATATTTATGTAAATTATTCAGTATAAGTGAATTTACAGAGGTAGAATGCGTATTGGTGGCTGCCAAAGGCTAGGTGAATGGGGATTGGGGAAAGACTGGTTAATGGGTGCTGTGGTCTCAATGTGTTGAACCTATATTGAAACTAAATTTACAATGCAATAGTCTTAGGAAATACTGCTTCTGGGAAGTGAATAGGTTATGAAGGCTTTTCCTTGATGAATGGAATTAGTGCCTTTATAAAAGAGGCTTGAAGGAATTCTCCTCTCCTTCCGCCATGTGAAGATGCAGCAAGAAGACACCATCGTTGAGGCAAAGAGCAAACCCTCAGCAGACACTGAGTCTGCTGGCACCTGGATCTTGGACTTCCCAGTCTTCTGTTGTTTGTAAATTATCCAGTCTGAAGTATGTTGTTATGGTAGCCCAAAAAACTTTTTATTTTTATTTATTTTTATTTATTTTTATTTTTATTTTTTTGAGACGGCGTCTCGCTCTGTCACCCAGGCTGGAGTGCAGTGGCCGGATCTCAGCTCACTGCAAGCTCCGCCTCCCGGGTTTATGCCAGTCTCCTGCCTCAGCCTCCCGAGTAGCTGGGACTACAGGCGCCCGCCACCTCGCCCGGCTAGTTTTTTGTAATTTTTAGTAGAGACGGGTTTCACCGTATTAGACAGAATGGTCTCGATCTCCTGACCTCGTGATCCGCCCGTCTCGGCCTCCCAGTGCTGGGATTACAGGCTTGAGCCACCGCGCCCGGCCCCAAAAAACATTTTATAACTAGATAGAGGTGATGGTAACACAAAATTGTGAATATACTAAGTGCCATTTCACTGTTCACATTAAAAGGGTTAATGTTATTTATGAGAATGTCACCTCAATTAATTACTGAAAACAATTCCTGGATTTTCTTTAGGATTCCAATCCCTTGTAATGTCTTATTTCCAATTTCTGTGCTCCATAATAAAATTTTGTATCACTAACAAAATTTCCATTTTATTTTTCCCAAATCAGTCAGGTTTAATTTCCATTACTCGCATTAAAAAGATCTTAAATAATGCACCACTCCTTTATATTCTTTTTTTTTTTTGGAAGTGGAGTCTCACTCTGTCACCCAGGCTGGAGTGCAGTGGCATGATCTTGGCTCTCAATGCAACCTCCACCTCCCGGGTTCAAGCAATTCTCTTGCCTCAGTCTCCCAAGTAGCTAGGACTACAGCCACCCACCACCACACCTGGCTAATTTTTTATATTTTTAATAGAGATAGGGTTTCACCATATTGGCCAGGCTGGTCTCAAACTCCTGAACTTGTGATCTGCCCACCTTGGCCTCCCAAAGTGCTGGGGTTACAGGCATGAGCCACTGCGCCTGGCCTTGATCCTTTATATTCTATGTATTCTTACAATTTTTAAAATTTATTAATGAGCTTTGAAAAGGATACAAATAAATGTTATCACACAGGAAGATTTGAATATGTAATCAGTCAAAATAATATTAAAAAGACAGTAAATATTTGATATCTATTGTAACAACACACTTCAGTTTGTATGAAATATAAAAAAAAGTGTTATTTATTTTTAGAACTTTACTTGAAATTAAGTAAGATGCCATCAAAATAGTGGCAGTGATATATTCTTATGGTCTTATTGTCTGGTCAGCTAAAACAAATAGAAAGTTCAAAATGGTTTTGTAGAAGTGATCATAATATACTATGAAGCCCTATTACTAAAACAATACAGGATAAACACATCAATATAGGGAAACACCACTGGAACACACTAGAAAATCCAGAAATAGACAAAGTGCTTATGACAATTTTGCATACAATAAAGGCAGCAACTCAATATAGTGAGGAAATGATGAATATTGCAATAAGTGGTGTTGTGATACCTAGATAGCCTCATAGGAAAAATATAAAATTGGATCAATTTCTCAAACTATACATCAAAGTAAATTCCAAATGGAACACAAAGTTAAATGTAAAAAATAAAATTATGTAATAATTTATAATTTGAATTAAGGGATAAATTGTCTAATGGTGGTTAAATTTTCAGAAGCTAAGCTGAAAATATTAATGAATTTGACCATCTAAAAATTATTTTGTGTTGTAATAAAAACATAGTCAGCAAAGTAAAGGGACAAACTATAATATGTGACAAAGTTATATGCTAATATTATATTAAGAGTGTTAATCTTGTAAAGTCACTGCCAAAGAGTTTTTAAATCTGAAAAGGCATACACAGGCCAAAAACCTTAGAGAAAAATCTGGAAAAGATATGAACAGATATCTCACAGAAAAGAATAGCAAATTATAAAATCCTTAAATTAATATCATTCAAAATTAGATATTAATAAATGAAATTAAACTACATAGGTATATCATTTTTCAACTATCAGTTTGACAAAAATAAGAAATTCTGACAGCAGGCACCTCAAACACTGATAGTGACAGTGAAAATTGGTAAGACCTATGGAGTAGAATTGTGCAATGTCTATCTAGAAAATGTGCACATATATACACCTTTGAATCCACGAATACAAACTTTAGGAATCTATTCCTAATATACTTTGGCAAACAATAACAAATGATATATACCCTGTGCTGTGTATTATATTGTTTTTAATTTAAAAAATTAAGACAACTCAAATGTCTATTAATAGAAGATCGAGTAAAAAAATGAAAATCTATTACTACTGATATGGAGCCATCGCCAGAAAATGTTGATGAAAGAATAAAATAAAATCATATTCAAGGTGCACTACTGTTTAGTAAAGTTAAAAATCTAGTTTCCAATTCAGGTGAGACAGTATGAGAAACTCTATGGATCTACTCTCTAGCTAAAGTACTAAAACTATGAAAATACAACAGTTTAATGTTTCAGAAAATTGTCCTAAAGGCATGCAGTAATTGAAAAAAATATTTTATCAAGAAAATCTACTAAACGTGGTAGGAATATTGAGAATCTGTGGTATATGAACCAAGACCTGCACCTTCCCTCCCCACTCCCAGCTCAGTAAGATAGAAACTCCACATTAGGTGGTGTATCCAAGAACACAAGACTCTCTCTCCCGGCCAGCTCCAAGTCAAAGGGCTATTTTCATGATAGGGGTAAGATGTCAACATTTCTCATCCTGGCAAGAGCTACCTGTTTCTGAGGTTAAGTTCAGAGTGATAGATAGGCCTCCCTTTCTCTGCTCAGCTGCCATTCATGAGATGTGGGCACTATTTTGGTAGCAGTGAGACTGAGAACACTGGGGCCCAAATCACCACTCTTATGGCTTGTAAAGTGATACTGCCAAGCTAGGAGAGGCAAGCCTAGAGACGTGAATCTGCTTCTTCATTATTCAATGAATGCTCAACTCCAAACCTGAGGTATTACTAAAAGAAACGAGCATGATTGTCTCCCCCAAAACCCCAGCTTCAGAGCCCTGGCTCAGAGATTTTCCTTGGGGAAAGAATCATGTTGAAATCTCCTAATATCTTCGGAAAGCAGCTAATTTTATTTGCAACAGAGTATAAAAAAATGTTAAACCTAAGAAAGACACTTTCAAACAGTAGCAGTTGTGAAAGTCAATTGGGACGAGATTTATGATTCATTTGTAATACAAGATAAAGTGTAGTCAAGGTAGTTTGACAAGAGAAGCAGGGAATAATAGAACTTGGATCCTTCCTTAGGTCAGAACAAATTTTAAAAAGTAATTTTTGGAACTATCTTTTTAACAGAACCAAAATTTGATTGGATCCCCTTGTGTTAAAAATTATATCTCAGGGCATTATTGAAAACAGTAGAACAATTAGCTTATAATTTGTGGAGATTAAAAGCCGGATGTGGGTAGGAAAAGCGTCATTCAATGAAAGCCCTGACAAAACCATTGACATCCCAGGATGACTGTTTACATACCCAAGTCTGCTCCCAGAAATAACATTATAGCTTCACACTGTAGGAGGAAAATAAACTTTACTAATGTAATCCAGGTAGTAACTGAGTAATCAAAGAAAGAAAGAAGAGAAAGATTTGGAGAAGAATCTCCTCTGGAAGATCCCTCTTCCAGAGAAGAAGAATTCTTAGTATTGGTCAAGAATTGCTAGAATATACAATCTAAAATATCCAGTCTCTACAAAAATACTAAAACAGGTAGAGAAACAGAAAAAGTGTGACCCATATACTGAAAAAAAAAAGAAGGCAGACAAAAAATACCTTCCTGTTAGAGTGCCCAGATGTCAGATATAACAGAAAAATACTTCAAAAAGTAGCCGACATAGATATGTTAAAAGCACTAAAGAAAACCATGATTAAACAAGAAAGGTAATATGACAGTCCACCTCAAATAGAGAATATTAATAAACAGATATAAATTATCAAAAAGAACAAAATAGAAATTTCAGAGTTAACAAGTATAAAATAACTAATTTGAAAACTTGACTAGAGGAGCTAAGCAAAGTATTTGAACTGGAAGAATGAAGAATTAATAAACTGGAAAATAGATTAATATAGATTGTGTAATCCATAGAACTAAAAGAAATATGAATTTAACAATGAATAAAATAATTAGAGAAGTGTGTGATGTACACATAGTAGGATTACAAAAAAGAGAAGAAAGAGAAAGAACAAGAAAAAACATTTAAAGAAATAATAATTTAAAAATTTCCAACTTTATTGAAAATCATTAATCGACACATCCAGGAAACTCAACAAACTCCAAGTAGAATAAATGTGAAGAGATCTACATATATATTATAGTAAAGATACTGAAAGCCAAAGACAAGAATAAAATCTTCAAAAGCAACAAGAGAAATATGACTCTTCATTTACAAGAGAACGTCAATAAGATTAAGTGACTTTTCTTCAGAAACTAGAAGGCAGTGAGATAACATATTCAGAGTACACAAAGAAAAACCTGTCAATCAAGAATCTTACATCCAACAAAGCTACATTTCAAAAAATAAAGGTAAAATGAAGACATTCCTAGATAAGCAAAAATTGAATTTGTTGATAGTAGATTCACATTACAAGATATACTACAGGAAATTCTTCAGGCTAAAAGAAAGTGACACTAGGCCATCATGCAAATTCATACACACACAAAACAAAGAACACTGGCAAAGGAGGTTAGATATTATGTACCTATAAAAAAAAGTGTGCATGCGTATTTCTTTTCCTTTCTTCTCTTAACAAACTTAAAAGCCATTCTACACATATTATGTATATGAAGTATTGTTTGGCTTGTAACAAGTAGAAATGCAATATATTTATCAATAGCAGCATAAATGAAGTGGGTGAGAGCAAAGTTATATTCTGCTAAGAAAATGACTACAGTTATCAATTCAAATTCACAGGAACACACAAACACATACACACACACACACACAAACAATTTTTATAAAAGATAAACTAAGAAAAGCTTAAATATGTGCTTGCTCTTCTTCACTGAGCATTTTTAAAAGACAAAATTGCTTAAAATTGTAAAGTAATGTGTTGTTGAGTTTGTAACATTAATAATGTATTATACATAACAATATTACCTCAAAAAAGAGGGAAAAACAAAATAAAACTTCGTAGGTATAATGTTTCTCTATCTCACTGAAATTAAATTTGTATAAATTTGAAGGTTATTCAGATAAGTTAAAATATATATGGTAATGTCTAGCACAGTTAACAAGAAAATAAGTAAAATATAGTAAAAATATTGTGAGAGAAATTGAAATGCTACGTTTTAAAGCGTTCATGTAATTTGGCCAGGTGCAATGGCTCATGCTATAATCTTAGCACTTTGGGATGCTGAGGCGGTAGGATTGCTGGAAGTCAGGAGTGAGAGTCCAGCCTGAGAAGCATAGTGAAATGCCATTTCTACTACTACTACTACTACTACTAATAATAATAATAACAACAATAAATTAGCCAGGCATGGTGACATACTCCTTTAGTCCCAGCTACCTGGGAAGTTGAGACAAAAGGATCACTTGAGCCCAGGAGTTTGAGGCTGAGGTGAGCCATTGCCATGCCACTGCACTCCACTGTAAGTGACAGAGTGAGACTCTGTCTCAAAAAAAAAAAAAAAAAAAAGAAAAGAAAAGAAAGAAAAAGAAAATATTCATTTAATTCAAAAGAAAACCATAAATAATGAGATTAGTAGATGGGCAAAATGAATGAAATAGACATGAGATGTGTGAAACAATAAAATGACAGACATAGATACAACCATATCAATAATAACAGTAAATGTTAAGGTATCAAATAATCTAATCAAATGGTATAAATTATCAATCTGGATAAAAATAAATATTTAAAAAAACACTACCGTACTATGTGCTGTCTATGGGAGACACAGTTTGTGCTTAAGAAATATACAGATTGAAAGTGAAAGAATGGAAAATTGCATATGATATTAAAAGAAATCACAAGAAAGTTGGAGTAGCTACACTAATATCAGGTAGGATTAACTTTAAAAGAAAAATGTGGCTAGACATGAAGAGCAACATTTTGTAATAAATTGATAAATTAGCAAGACATAACAATTATATACATATATCAAATGGTATAGCAACACAATACAGGATGCAAAAGCTGAGAGAATAAAAAGAAGAAATAAACAATTCAATAATAATAACTGAAGACTTCAGTATCCCACTTTTAATATAGGTAGAGCAAGATGGTGAATAGAAGCCCACACTATTCATCCCCCAACAAGAACACCAAATGTTAACAAGTATCTTCACGCAGAAAAGCACCATCACAAAAAATCAGATGAGCAATCACTGTACTTGGTTTTCACTTCATATCACTGGAAGAGGCATTAAAGATGGTAGGAAAGACCATCTTGAATCACCAACACCACCTGTCTCCATCTCCTAGTAGTGGCTACTCAGAGGAGAGAGTCAGTCTTTGCGTTCAGAGGAGAGAGAGTGCAGCAACTGGGGGACTTTACATACAACTCAGTGCTGCCCTATCACAGAGGAGAGCAAAGTCATGTTGGGCTCGGGCAGCACCCACGTACAGAGGCAGCACGTGGACCAGACTTAGCCAGAGGGGAATTGCCTATCCCAGTGGTTGGAACTTGAGTCCCTTGGTGAGCCGTGCCACTGCAGGCCAAAGTGCTCTGGGGTACTATGTAAACTTGAAAGACAGTCTAGGCCAGAGGGACTGCAATTCCTAGGCAACTTCTAGTGCCTGCCTGAGCTTAGAGCCTGGGGACCAGGGTGAAACATGACTATGGAGACACTAGTTGGGTTAGCTAAGGGAGGGCTTGTGCCACCCCTCCTCCAAATGCAGGCAGTGTGACTCACAGCAACGGAAGTGACTCCTTTCTTCTGCTTAAGAAGAGGAGGTTGAAGTGTAAAGAGGATTATGTCTTGTATCTTGGATATTGGCTCAACCACAGTAGCACAGAAAATCAAATAGACTCATGAAGCCCCCATTCCAGGTCCCAGCTCCCAAACAACATTTCTAGACACAGCCTGGGCCAAAAGAGAACCCACTGCCCTGAACGGAAGAACGCGGTCCTGACAGGATTAATCACCTGCTGACTAAGGAGCCCTTGGGCCCCGAGTAACTAGCAGTGATACTCAGATAGCATGTCATAGGCCTTGGGCTCTCATACATGGTCACTATGGGTATGACCTAGCACATCCCTACCCATGGTGGCTGTGGTGAAAGACTCCTATCGTTTGAGAAGAGCGGAGGGAAATGTAAAGGGGTCTTTGTCTTACACCTTAGGTACCAGCTCAGCCACAGTGCGGTAGAGCAACAAGAAGGTGCTTGGGGTCCCTGAGTTTAAGCCTGAGCTATTAGACAGAAATTTTGGATCTCCCTGGGTAGAGGAGAGCCCATTGCTCTAAACTATGAGTTCCAGGCCTGGCAGCAATCACAAGCAAATCATAAGCTGACTGAAGAGCATTAGGGCTTTAAGTGAACATTTGTTGTAGCCTGGCAGAACTCTTCTGTTAGCCAGTGGTGGTGGTGGCCACAAGAAGAGGCTCCTTTGCCTCTGGAAAAGGAGAAAAGAGAAGAAAGGGCTCTGTATTGTGGTTTGAATGCCAGCCTAGCCAAAGGAAAACAGAACATCAGGCAAATATCTAAAGTTTTTGTATCCAATTCCTGGCTTCCAGAAAACATCTCTGAACTAGCCAGAGATGAGGCCTGGAGGAACTCACTACCCTGAAGGAAAAAACACAAACCTGGCTGGCTTCACCACCTGCTGATCATAGAGCCTTGAATGAACATAGGTGTTAGCTAAGTAGCGGTTACAGTGGGCTTTGGGTGAGACCCAGGGTTGTGCTGGCTTCAGGTCTGACTCAGTGCAGTCCCAGTGGTAGTGGTGAAAGGAGGGGTTTCCATCACCACAAGTACAGTTCTAGGCAGCTCAGTAGAGAGAAAGATACTCTGTTTGGGAGAAAGTAAGAGAAAAGAACAAGAGTCTTTGCTTGGACATCCAGAGAATTCTTCTGGATCTTTTCCAAGACCACCAAGGCAGTACCTCTATAAGTCTGAAAAAAACTATAGCAACATTGGGCTTGAGGCCCAAGTCCTTTTTAATACCTGGAAATATTTCTCAAGAAGAATGGACACAAACAACCCCAAATGTGAAGACTAAAATAAATACTTAATTCTTCAATGCCCAATCACCGACAAACATTTATAATATCAACACCATCTAGGAAATCACGACCTCACCAAATGTACTAAATAAGGCACCAGGGGCCAAACCTGGATAAACAGAGAATGTAACTTTTCAGACAGAGAATTAAAAATAGCTTTGCTGAGGAAACTTAAAGAAATTCAAGATAACACAGAGAAAAATTGAGAATTCTCTCAGATAAATTTAACAAAGGAATAAAAATTTTTAAAAATCAAACAGCAATCCTAGAGTGGAAAATTCCAATTGCCATACTGAAGAATGCATCAGAGTCTCTTAATAGCAGAATTGACTAAGCAGAAGAAATAATGAGTGAGCTTGAAGACAGTCTATTTGTAATACACTGTCTGAGAAAACAAAAGAATAAAGAAAAAAAGAAAAAACAATGAAGCATGCCTACAGGATCTAGGAAATAGCTTCAAAAAGGCAAATTTGAGTTATTGGCCTTAAAGTGGAGGGAGAGAAAGAGACGAGGGAGAAAGTTTATTCAAAAGGATAATATAAGAAACTTTCCTAATCCTGGAGAAAGATGTCAACATCCAAGTACAAGAAAGTAATAGAACACGAAGCAGATTTAATCCCCCCCAAAACTACCTAAGTCCTTTAATTATCAAACTCCAAAAGATCAAGGATGAAGAAATGATCCTAAAAGCAGCAAGAGAAAAGAAATAAATAACATAAAATGAAGCTCCAATACATCTGGCAGCAGACTTTTTAGTGGAAACCTTACATGCCAAGACAGAGTGGCATGACGTATTTAAAGTAAAGAAGGCAAAAAGTTTTTACTTGAGAATAGCATATCTGGCAAAAATATCCTTCAAGCATAAAAGAGAAATGAAGACAATCAGTTGCTAAGGGATTTAATCAACACCAGATCTGTCCTATAAGAAATGCTAAAGGGAGTTCTCAGTCTGAAAGAAAAGAATGTTAATAAGCAAGAAGAAATCCTCTGAAGTTACAACACTCACTGCTAATAATAAGTACACAGAAAAACAAGGAATGTTACAGCACTGTAACTGTGATGTGTGAACTAGTCTTATCTTTAATAGAAAGACTAAACAATGAAGCAACTGGAAATAATTACAAAAACTTCTCAAGACATAGTCAATACAACAAGATATAAATGGAAACAACAAAATGTTAAAAAGTAGGGGGTTGAAGTTAAGGCATAGAGTTCCTATCAGTTTTCTTTTTGCTTGTTTTGGTTTGCTTATGCAAACAGTGTTAAGTTGTTGTCAGATTAAAATAATGGGTTATAAGATAGTATTTCCAAGCCTCATGGTAACCTCAAACCAAAAGACATACAATGGAGACACAAAAAATAAAAAGCAAGAAACTAAATCGTATCACTAGAGAAAATCATCTTCACTAAAAGGAAGACAGAAAGGAAGAAAGAAAAGAAGGGAAGACCACCAAACAACCAGAAAAATATTAGCAAAATGGCAAGAATAAGTCTCTACTCATCAATAATAACATTGAATATAAAGGTACTCAACTCTTCAATGAAACAACATAGAAATGGTGAATCGATTAAGAAACAAGACCCAATGATCTTTTGCATACAAGAATCACATTTGACCTATAAACATATACTGAAAATAAATGGATGGAAAAAAAGAAACACTCCATGGAAACGGAAAACCTAAAAAGAGCAGGAGTAGCTATATTTACGTCAGACAAAATCCATTTCAAGGCAAAAACTGTAAGAAGAGACAAAGGAGGTCATTATATAATGATAAAGGGGTCAAGTCAGCAACAGGATATAATGATAGCAATTATACATGTTCTCAACACTGGAGCACACAGATATATAAAGCTCATCTTATTAGAGCTAAAGAGAGAGACAGACCTCAATACAATAATAGCTGGAAGCTTAATTAGTTGACTTTCAGGATTGATCAGACTTCCTAGACAGCAAAATAACAACGAAAATATTGGACTTAATTAGAGTAAAAAAGTGTAGCTCACTGCCAGAGATCATTTAATTTTACGTAAACATGTTTTTTGAGGCTGAAGCACACCTGACTGATTTTCAATGTGAAAATAAAATATAAAAACTGTTATTGGAGTTATTTCTAAACAGAACTAACATCAGAATCACCTGAACCTTCAGAATCATCTATTACAGAAAAACTGGATCCATCAAATGAATCTTTGGCCAACAACTGTTCAAGAACAATGCTAAAATCAGGCATAGGAATGTTACATTTTCTAGGATTTGACATTTTTAGCGACTGAGAATTACTATATTTTGTAAATGGAAGGACCATTACTAAAAACAGAATGAAATAAATAGAATGATGTCTTTTGTTTCCAAAGTTGATATGCTGGAGCAATGCAAAAATAATAATAAAAGCAAAGCAAGATTTTTCATGGCAAATGGGGTAAACACTGCAGCTGCAAGCACCATGGGTGAATATCTTAAGACATTGGAAAAAGAAGTCCGTACTAAACCTAAAGTAAGCAGAAGGAATGATGAAGTTTAGAGTAGAAATTAGTGAAACTAGAAAAGCAATAAATAAAATCAATAGAAACAAAAGTTTATTCTTTGAAAGCTTCAAGAAAATGAATATAATTTTCGCTAAATTAAGCAAGAAAAAATAAGAAATACCAAATTTAATAAAGTCAGAAGTGAAAGAGCAGACAGACATTACCACTGATCTTTCAGAAATCATAAGGCTCACAGAATACTATCAGAAATTATCTACTAATAATTAGATAACTTAGATTAAATTAACGTAATCCTGGAAAGACACAAACTATGAAATCTAACTTGAACAGAAATGGACATTTTGAAGAGACCTATAATATGTCAAGAAATTTAATTATAAATTTAAAAACTAATCACAAAAAATTTCCATGCCCAGGTGTCTATGCTGGTCAATTATACTACACATTTGCAGAAATATTAATAGCATTCCTTACAAACTTTTCAAAAATATCACAGCAGTACAAATGCAACACAACCATTATGTGAGCTCAGTTTTACCTTGCTCCCAAATAAGACATAACAAGAAAACTGCAGAACAGTACTGCAGAACTGCAGAACAATAGCTCCAATGAATTTGTATATAAAAATTCTCAACAAAGTACTATCAAATGAGTTGACAATTTATAAAATAATTATACACCATGGCCAATTGGTGTATATCTGAATGCAAAGTTGGTTTCACATATAAAAATCAATTAATGCAATACAGCATATAAATTGAATAACATTTTTAAAAACACATAATTATCTTGTTAGATATAAAAAAGCATTTGACAAAATCCAATACTCTTTTATTATTTTTTAAAAAATAACTACAAATAGAGAAATACTTTCCTAACCTGATAAAGGGCAGCTATGAAAAATCCTGCAGCTAACACTGTTCTTATTGATGAAAGACTGGATGCTTTCCCACTAAGGACATAAGAGGGAAAATGGAACATGAGAAGATTTATTACTCTCACAATCTCTGTTCAACATAGAGGTTCTAGCCAGCACAATTAGGCAAGCATAATAAATAATAGGTATCTAGATTAGAAAGAACAAAGTAAAACTATCTTAATTCGTAAATCACGTGATCCTAAATATAGAAAATCCCAGGAAATCCACTAAACAAACTAATACACGAGTTCAACAACATTGCAGAATACAAGATCAGTATTATAAATCCAAATGCATTTCTACACATTTTCAGTGAAAAGTCTAAATATGAAATTAGAAAATTAATGCAATTTACAATGGCATCCAAAAAAGTAAAGTATATGGGAATGTATTTCAGAAAAGAAGTACAAAAATTATTCTCTTAAAACTGCAAACATTGTTGAAAATATAGATAGTCCCAAACTTAAGGTGGTTCAACTTATCATTTTTCAACTTTACAATGAGTTTATCAGGATATTATATACATTTCTGACATGACATTTTTGAGATTCAATGGGTTTATATGAATGTAACCCTATTGTAAGTCAAGGAGCATCTCTCATTAAAGAAGACACGAATAAATGGGAAAACATCTCTTGTTCGTGGATTGGAATATATAATAGTGTTAAGATGGCAATACTTCCCAAATTGATCTGCAGATTCAATAAAGCCCCTATCGGTATCCAAACTGGCTTCTTGATAGATGCTGACAAAGTGAACCTAAAATTAATACAGAAATATAAGTGACTTGGAATAGCCAAAGCAACCTTGAAAAAGAACAAAATGAGATAACTTACATTTGTTAATTTTAAACTTACTTCAAAGAAACAATAATAAAGATAGTGTGATATTGGCTTAAAGATATATATACAGATCAATGGAACAAAATTAAGAGTTCAGAAACAAACTTATATTTTTATAATCAACTTCTATTTTTAAAAATCTTTTTTTGTGGTGAACTTCTTTTTGACAAGGACGGCAAGGTCATTCAATGGGGAAATTCATTCTTTGCAACACATTTTATTCTTTTCAACAAGTGGTGCTGGGACAAGTGGATATCCACATGCAAGAGAATAAAGTTGCATACATATTCCCTACCATCTACAAAAATCAATTCAAATGGATCAAAGCCCTAAATGTAAGAGATACAACTATAAAACTTTTAGAAGCAGAGACAAACTATTGTGACCTAAAATTTGGCAATGTTTTCTTAGATACAACATCAAAACTCAAGCAATAGAAAAAAAGAGAGAGAAACTGCCCATCGATAAAATTAAAAACTTCTGTACTTCAAAGGACACTATCAAGGAAGTGAATACACAACACACAGAATGGGAGAAAATATTTGAAAATTATATATATATACACACACACATATATAACTAGTATATATAATATATATAATCATATACAATCATATATTTTATATATATATATGATAAGGGACTTGCATCTAGAATATATAATGAACATATAACTCAATAATAATAAGACAAACCAATTAAGAAATGGGTCATTAAGCTGAGTAGACATTTGTCCAAAGAAGATATATAAATGGCAAACACACACAAAAAGATACTCAACATCGTTAGTAATTAGAGATATGCAAGTCAAAACCACAACAAGGTGCCAGTTCAGAACATCTAGGGTGAGCAGAATCAAAAAGTCAAACTATAACAAGTCTTGACAAGGATGTAAAGAAATTGGAACTTTCATATACTGGTGGTGGAAGTGTGAAATTACGCAGATACATTGGAAAAATAACTTGGCAGTTTCTTAAAACAGAAAACATAGGTGAGTTATCATATGACTTAGCAATTCCACTCTTAGGTATATACCTAACAGATATGAAAATATATATTCACACAAAAACTTGTACATGGATGTTTATATCACATTATTCATAATACCCAAAAGATGAAAACAATCCAAATGTCCATTAACTAATAAATGAATAAACAAAATGGTATGTGTACAGTGGAATGGTATCTGACCGTAAAGAAGAATGAAGTACTAAATCATGAAGTATATACATCATGAATGAACCTTGAAAACATTATTCCAAGTGAAAGAGTAAGAAAAGCCAGTCACAAAAGACCATACATTATATGATGCAATTTACATAAAACTTTCAGTATAGGGAAATTTATAGAGACCATCTCCCCATCTCAAAGTCAATAACCTTAATCACATCTTCAGAGTTCCAGCAGGTCCAGTGGGAGGGTAGGTCCAGTGTAATTTCATGAACCCTTAAAAGCCAAAAAAAAAAAAAAAAAAAAAAATACAATAGAGTGGGTCAGAGACGTAAGACAGAAAGATGAGAGATTCACAGTGTAAGAAGGCTTGGCCATCATTGTTTGCTTTGAATATGGGGGAAGGGAATCAAGAACTAAGGAATACAAATAGCCTCTAGAAGCTGGAAACATCTTTAGCCAACAGCCAGCAAGGAAAGGAGGACCTCAGTCCTACAACAGAAAGGATTTGAATTCTGCCAAGAAACTTGCAATAGAATGAATTTTTGTGTCAACCCAGAAGAGGGTCCTAACTGAAACCAAACCATGCTGGCACGTTGATCTCTGTCTTCCAGCCTCCAGAAATGTGAAAAATACATTTTTATTGTTTTTAAGCCATGCTATCTATAGTACTTTGTTATGGAAGCCCATATTAAGATAAATCTGATTGTACAAGAAATGCATTCTCCCACAGAGCCACTGGAAAGGAAGGAAGACCTGCTATCATCTAATTTTAGCCCAGAGAGATTCATGTTAGACTTCTTACCTCCAAAACTATAAAATAATACTTTTGTATTGTTTAAGCCAGTGAATTTGTGGCAGTGTGTTGTGCAGCAATAAAAAGCTAATGCAGTGTCCATACACTAAAATTACTCACTTTGCAACATATCTGGATCAGAATTTTAAATCAGACTTAGTATTATATTAATTATTGTACTTCTATTGCGAAATTCAAATAGTGATCCAGGTTCACAATTTAGATTTCCACTATTTCCAGTAATTTTATCATCAGAATTAACCAAATGAAGCAAAAAGGTAAAAGTGAGAACACAAGAAACTATGTAGTCATATATATATAGAAAGGAATATGCTTGGCCAGAGGAAAACATTCAGTTGGGATTACAAATAAACTAGAAATGTTTTGACTACCAACATATATTGGGATTGAACTTTTAGTGATACATCCCTCTCTCTTTATTGTGATTAGTTCTCTTTAAAATTAATGAGACTTGTCTGTTTATAGCAAGGAGAAAATAAACCTTCTAGGGATCAATGGTTTAAATCCTTGTCTATTCAGGGGATAATTCAGTAGAACTTATTAAATCCATTAAAATATCCATGGAGAATACTCATATGAATATTTAGCTATGGTGTACTTTAGACCATTAAGAACAGAAAGTACAATGTTATGTTCAGTGCCTATCTTCATTTTGAATATTTTACTATGTATTGTTTGTATTCCCCATTAAATAAAAGCTTCTTAAGAGGAAGATTACCACATAAAATTAGGCATCATTCTTTGTGATACCTAGGACAATATTTAATTTTAAAAAATGTGTCCTAATACTTTTTTTTACTAAATGATTTAATGTAATGGCAAAGATATTCTGAACTTATTCTGTAAGTTCTAGAAAAGGTTGCTTCTTTCTGTCTTCAGCCTAATGAAACTATATGTAATTCATATAGGCATGCAGTTTATAATATGTTTATGGCTCACTGCCTACATTAGTATTATGATTTTACTTCTACTGTGGTTGCCTTTGAAGCCATTACTCACCCATATGGAATAGATATGCCCATTTTATTATCTACCAGAAAATCAAAATATCTTAACATTTTATAAATAGAGTATTTGGCCTACATTGATTGAGCTAGATTTTTATTGTGTTTAAACTACTCCCAGGGAAATCTTTGGGCATTTTCAGAAGCTGTATGACCTCGTCCTTGTCACTGGAGTACCACTAATAAGTTGCTGCTTTGATGGCCTGAAAGAAGTCATTCTGCTTCCTAAATGCCTAATTGACTCTCTGGTGTAGGGCAGGTGGTAGCTGCTCAGTCACTATTGTTTTTCTTATTGTCAATTTCCACTTCAATGGTGAATTCAATGGAAGAACACTAAGTGAGCCAGATTCTCCCAGCATGGGAGCCCATTAAGGCTAACTCAAGCAGTCTTTTGTCTAACTTGAGAATTGAGCCACAGCTTGGTGTTAAGATTGGAGGTAATCATTTAATGACTAAAGAAGTACGGATGACCCTGAGGTTAAAAGTCAGTACCAAGGGTTTTAATAATTTATCCGACAGTATAAGTCAGATACATGTTTTAAATGGAGGATATTTTGGCACTAGAGATCTGGAGATCAGAGCTACCAGAAAAACAGTGACTGTACAGAAGGAGGATTTTTTTTAAATGAAAGCTTGTTTTAAGAATTACAT
This sequence comes from Mandrillus leucophaeus, assembly GCF_000951045.1. Lineage (NCBI taxonomy): Eukaryota > Metazoa > Chordata > Mammalia > Primates > Cercopithecidae > Mandrillus > Mandrillus leucophaeus. Next base: position 418,388 of record NW_012108064.1, on the reverse strand, counting down.
TGAGTAATCTCTGAAGTTGGGTGTTTTTAAAGGAGGTTGAAGAGAATATTCTTTGAAATCTTTGATAGGACATTAATATAAGGCCACTCTTTAAATAACAACTAAAAGATAAGCAGGCTTTCCAGACACCAGTAAATCCAACAGGTTCTGCAAAATCACGGCCAAATGTCATCTGACATCTTGTAAAAGCAGTTTTTCTTAGCCTATCTACTGCAACTAACATATAGAAAGAATATTACATTGCAGAGTGTGCACAGTGGTATTATAAACTCATAAATTATACTTTCTAAGATTTGACCAATACCCAGGGAAATGCATAGTAATCTTCTTTGCTTTAAATGTTCATATATGTTGTTCTTTTTAGAATTATCTAACCACTGTTGTTTCATAGATACCATTTCATGCAAACTTCTGACAACTCTAATTTTTTTTGAGTGCTTAAATTATTATTCCATGGTCACCCATCAGTAAAAGTGTAGTTGTCAGAGGCTTGTGAACCAGAACAACTCCATCTTGAATAGGAGCTGGGTAAAATAAAGCTGAGACTTACTGGACTTCGTTCCCAGATGGTTAAGGAATTCTCAGTTACAGGATGAGATAGGAGATCCTCACAAGATATGGGTCATAAAGACCTTGCTGATAAAACAGGTTGCAGTAAGAAGCTGGGCAAATCCCACTAAAACCAAGATGACCACAAGAGTGACCTCTGGTCGTTCTCACTGCTACACTTCCACCAGCACCATGACAGTTTACAAATGCCAGGGCAATGACAGGAAGTTCCCTACATGGTCTAAAAGGGGGAGGAATGAATAATCCACCCCTTGTTTAGCATATAATCAAGAAATAACTATAAAAATGTGCAACCAGCAGCCCTCGGGATTCTCTGTCTATAGAGTACCCATTCTTGTATTCCTTTACTTTCCTAATAAACTTGCTTTCACTTTACAGACTTGCCCTGATTTCTTTGGCCACTAGGCTTTCTTTCATTTCGGCTCTGTGTCCTTTCATCAAGCCCTATGATTTAACTTCTGGTACAACCAGATATTCCAAGTCCATCTTTTAATTGTTCTGTCCCAGTCCTAGACTCAGTCACTTCTCTAAGGAGCCTTGGTTCCTTTCACTGAATGATGCTATTTAGAACCAGCAATCTTAGCGCTAGATTGGTTCATTGCCGCTTGGTTGACATCAGTTCTACATTCTCTCAGGTGACAGAGCTAAACCGCCACACATGTACATGTATCTCCATTTTGTTTCAGCATCTATCAAACCACGTATGTGTTAAAAAGGCAATTAGTTTATACTTACACCTCGGATTCTGACCCAATACACATCCACCACTGGGTTTATATTAACTTTCCCTCTTTCTCATTTGTAACTTCTTTCATCAGTTAGAAACTCAGCTCTTATTATCGATAATGGATTTACTTATTAGTCCAATCTTAATATAAATCTAAAGTACTTTTAAAATTGTTAACTCATACCTCTATGAGAAACAAATCTAACAATATTGTATAATTTTATGTATAGTTTGCATTGCGTTTTGTTTTCTTTTTGACACAGGGTCTTGCTGTGTCACTAAGGCTGGAGTGCAGTGGTGTGATCATGGCTCACCGCAGCCTTGACCTCCTGAGCTAAAGGAATTCTCCCACCCATCCAAGTAGCTGGGACTACAGGCACCCACCTCCATGCCTGGCTTTTTATTTTATTTTATTATTTTATTTTACTTGATTTTATTTTAGTAGAGATGAGGTCTCACTATGGTACCTGACTGGTTTCAAACTCCTGAGCTCAAGCAATTCTCCTGTCTCAGCCTCCCCAACTGCTGGGATTACAGGCATGAGCCACAGTGCTCAGTATGTTTTTTTGGTTTTTGTCAATTCAAAACATTGCATTCCAAATTTAATCAGGTTAATTTTTTTCACCATTCTCTTCAGTGTACTCATGTTACTTATTTTTAAAATGCAATCAGATTCATTTGTTGTTGTTTGCATTCCATTTTAATTTCTCCCCACATTCTGGTTAATTTTTAAATTGTTAGATTAGAGTATGTGACATGTTAATATAATCTGAGGAGTAAAAAGACATATAAAAATATGTAACGGGAAAATTGCCTCTCCTTTCTCATCTCTACTACTGGGTTCCAATTATTCATTTATTTCTACACCCTCCTTACCTACCCTTGTGTAGATGATCAATGTTGTTAGTTTCTCATTTATCCTTTCCATATTTGTTTTGCTTAAATGAGAAGATTCATAAATTTATAATATACAATTTATAAATTGCATATTTTTAAAATTTATTTTAAGTTCAGGGGTACAAGTGTAGGTTTGTTTCATAGGTAAGCTTGTGTCATGGGGGTTTGTCGTACAGGTTATTTCATCACCCAGGTATTAAACCTAGTACCCATTAGTTATTTTTCCTGATCCTCTCCCTCCTCCAACCCTGCACCCTCCAAAAGGCCCCTGTGTGTGCTGTTCTCCTCTATGTGTCCATGTGTTCTCATCATTTAGCTTTCGTGGAGAAGTGAGAACATGAAGTATTTGGTTTTCTGTTCCTGTATTAGTTTGCTAAGGATAATGTCCCCCAACTCCATCCATGTTCCTGCAAAGTGCATGATCTGGTTCTTTTTTATGACTGCATAGTATTCCATGGTATATATGTACCACATTTTCTTTATCCAGTCTATCACTGATGGGCATCTAAGTTGATTCCATATTGCATATTTTAAATACTCTTCGGCATATTATACTTCATATTATAAATACTCTTTTATCACATGCTTTTCTTGTGTAGATAGTTGATAAATTGCAGTCCTCCTTGGTGGGGACAGTAAGTGGAGCCTTCTATTCCCCCATCTTGCTCTACCTCTTCCCTACTTTTTTTTTTTGTTATAATAGTTATTTGATGGAATTCTTACAGTTATATATATACACATTATATATATGTGTGTGTGTATATATATAATCATGATATATGCACTTTGACTTTTTTCTTTTTCAATTTGAGTGCTTCTTAATTCTTGTTCTTATCTAATTGCTCCATCAGAAACTTCTAGTATGATGATGTCAGTGTCATTTTTCATAGAACTAGAAAAAAAACTTCTGCCAGGCGCGGTGGCTCACACCTGTAATCCCAGCACTTTGGGAGGCCGAGGCGGGCGGATCACGAGGTCAGGAGATCGAGACCATCCTGGCTAACAAACCCCGTCTCTACTAAAAATACAAAAAGAAATTAGCTGGGCGTGGCAGCGTGCACCTGCAGTCCCAGCTACTCAGGAGGCTGAGGCAGGAGAATGGCGTGAACCACGGAGGTGGAGCTTGCAGTGAGCAGAGATCGTGCCACTGCACTTCAGCCTGGGCCACAGAGCGAGACTCCGTCTCAAAAAAAAAAAAAGAAAAAAAGAAAAAAAGAAAAAAAAACTGTTATAAAATTCATATAAAACCAAAAAGAACCCAAAGAACCAAAGCAACACTAAGCAAAAAGAACAAAGTCAGATGCATCACATTACCCAACTTCAAACTATACTATAAGGCTACAGTAACCAAAACAACATAGTAATGGTACAAAAACAGATACATAGAACCAATGGAATAGAATTGAGAACCCAGAAAGAAAGCTACACACCAACAACCATCTGATCTTCAACAAAGTCAACAAAAATAAGCAATGGAGAAAGGACTTTCTGTCTGATAAATGATACCGACATAGCTGGCTAGCCATATTAAAAATAATAAAACAGGACCCCTATATTTTACATATACAAAAATTAACTCAAGATGGATTAAAGATTTAAATATAAGACGTAAAACTGTAAAAGCTCTAGGAGAAAAGCTGGGAAATAATATTCTGGACATCACCCTTTGGAAATAATTTTTTTGCCAAGTCCTCAAACACAATTGCAACAAAACCAAAAATTGACAATAAGAGCTAATTGAGCTAAAGAGCTTCAGCACAAGAAAAGAAATTATCGGCCGGGCGCAGTGGCTCACGCCTGTTAACCCACCACTTTGGAAGGCCTAGGCAGGCGGATCACAAGGTAAGGAGATCGAGACCATCCTGGCTAACACGTTGAAACCCCATCTCTACTAAAAATACAAAAAATTAGCCGGCCGTTGTGGCGGGCGCCTATAGTCCCAACTAGTCAGGAGGCTGAGGCAGGAGAATGGCGTGAACCCGGGAGGCGGACCTTGCGGTGAGCCGAGTTCGCACAGTCGCACTCCAGCCTGGGCTACAGAGGGAGACTCCGTCTCAAAAAAAAAAGAAAGAAAGAAAAAAGAAAAAAAGAAATTATCGACAGAGTAAACAGATAACTTACAGAGTGGGAAAAAACATTTGCAAAGTATGCATCTAACAAAGTTCTAATATTCAGAATTTATAAGAAACAATTCAACAAGCTAAAAACAAATACCCCATTAAAAAGTGGGCAAAAGACATGGAGACACTTCTCAAAAGATGACATATAAGTGGCCAACAAATGTATGAAAAATAGCTTCATATCACTAATCATCAGAGAAGTGCAAATCAAGACCACTATTAGATACCATCCCACATCAGTTAGGTTGATTATTACTAAAAAGTCAAAAAATAACAAATGCTGACATGGCTGTGGAGAGAAGGGAGTGCTTAACACTGTTGGTGAAAATGTAAATTAGATCAGCCACTATGGAAAGCAGTTTGGCAGTTTCTCAAATAACTAAAAACAGAGCTGGTATTCAACCCAGCAATCCGATTACTGGGTATATATTCAAAGGAAAATAAACCATTGTACCAAAAAGGCACATGTGCTCATATCTTTATTGCAGTGCTATTCTCAATGGCAAAGACTTGGAATAAGCCAGGTGTCCATCAATGGCAAATTGTACTAAAAAATATGGTAATATACAACATGGAATATTACGCAGTCATAAAAAAGAACAAAATAATGTTGTTTGAAGCAATATGGAAGCAGCTGGAGGCCATTTTCTATGTAATTTAGCATAATTTTCTATGTAATTTAACATTTAAAATGACATCATTCTATGTAAATTAACATAGGAACAGAAAACTAAATACCACATGTTTTCACTTATAAGTGGGAGCTAAAGGGAAATAAAGATGGGAGCAATAGTCACTGGAGACTAGTAGAGGGAGGAGAGATGGAGGGAAACAAGAGAGGAAAAACTACCTATTGAGTACCATGCTCATTACCTGGGTGATGGAATCCTTTGTAGCCCAAACCTCAGCATCACACAATATACCCATGTAGCAAACCTGCATGTGAAACCCTTGAATGTAAAATATAAATTAAAATTATAAAAAACTAAAAAGTAAAAGCTAAAATTAATAATATTCCAATAGGATAAGATAAAGTAAATGAATATTATGGAATAGGGAATAGGAGAGGAAAGAAAACAAAAAGCATTTGATTAATATATATACACAAGCAAGTATGCCTATATACACACACACACACACACACACACACACACATATATATATACCCAAAAATAGTCGTAACAAAATAAGGAAATGCCATGACAATATCAATTCTTACTTCTGTAGCTGATCACATGCTTGTAACTAGATTTATAACTAATTTCTTCCACTACCCAATCTGAATTCCCCTCTTCTTCAGCAAGCACCTCAGCTAATCCTGGTTCATTACCTGGTGGGATGACCCAAACTTTTATTACTGAAGAGTCTTGGCCATTACTAGTCCTGCTTGAATTGAGTTATTGTGGTACCCCATCAATTATAATCACAGAGCATGTTAATATTGAAAGTCACCCTAAAACTTATTTTGCATTTTATACATATTCTTTCTTAACTTCCTTGTTCAGAAATAGGGCAATTTCTTCTTCTTAGTCAGTATCAATCACTCCAGCCAGCATAGTAATTCTCTTCTTTCCTTGTTGATTCAAAGGCATGAGGAGTCTAATGTGGCCAGGTGGCAATCTTAATTTATAGCGTAATAGAATTATTATTGTATATCCTTTTGGTAGCATTGCTATGAAGAAACACCTGATACTGGGTTACTTATAAAGAAAAGACGTTTAGCTCAGTTTTGTATACTGTACAAGAAGCATGATGCTATTATCTACTCAGCTTCTGGAGAGGTCTCAGGAAACTTACCATCATGTAAGTTTCCTTTTGGTACTAAGACTTCTAGGTCAGCAAACCATGAAGTCCAGGAAATAGGAAGCAAACATTTTGCTAATGGGTCATAATATTATTTGGATGTGTTCCCCTGCTCAAATCTCATTGAAATGTAATCCCCATATTGGAGGTGAGGCCTGGTGGGAGGTAATTTGATCATGGGGGCAGATTTCTCATGACTGGTTTAGTACCATTCCCTTTGGTACTGTCCTCATAATAGTGAGTAAATTTTTGTAATATCTGGTCCTTAAAATGTGTGTAGCACCTGCCCCCTCTCTCGCGTGCTTGTTCTCACCTTCACCTCCTGCTCCTGCTTCACTTCTGCCACGATTATAAATTTTCTGAGGCCTTCTCAGAAGCTAAGCAGCTGCCAGCTTCATGCTTCCTGTACAGTCTACAGAACTGTGAGCCAATTAAACCTCTTTTCTTTGTAGGTTACCCAGACTCAGGTATTTATTTAGAGCAACGCAAGAACAGACTAGTGAGTGCTACTATTCCCATTTCTACCTCTTGATTCCTGGACCTATGAATCCTGTCTATAGGAGAAATAGCACCACACACTGGATAATAACTCAAAGCATATACACAGCCTCCTAAACAACCTTGCCCCAGCCCACCTATCTGGCATTGCAACCATCTTTAAAAGATCATTTAATTCTTATATCAAGCCAACTAATTGAGAATTATGGGTGATATGGTTTGACTCTGTGTCCCCACCCAAATTTCATCTTGGATTGTAACCCCCATATGTTGGTGGAGGGGCCAGGTGGGAGGTGGTTGAATCATGGGGGCAAATTTTCCCCTTCCTGTTCTTGTGATAATGTGTGAATTATTATCACAAGATCTGGTTGTTTGAAAGTGTGTGGCACTTCCTCTCTCTCTCTCTCTCTCTCTCTCTTTCTCTCTCCCCCCTGCTCCACCACGGTAAGATGTGTTTGCTTCCCCTTCACTTTCTGCCATGATTGTAAGTTTCCTAAGGTCTCCAAGTCATGATTCCTGTTAAGCCTGCAGAACTGTGAGTCAATTAAATCTCTTTTCATCATAAATTACTCAGTCTCAGGTAGTTCTTTATCACAGTGTGAGAATGGACTAATACTAATACAGTGGGAAACATGGTTAAACTAGTGAGTGCCAAAAGCGTGGACCCATTGTCATGCTTTATTTGTTGTGAAGTGAGTTCCTTTATCAGAAGCAGACCTGTGTGTAACACCACAACAGTGGATAAGGGATTCTGTGAGTCTGCAGTCGGTAGTTTTGTCAGAAGTGTTGTATACAGAGAATAGACATTGTTATTCAAGGTAGGTTTCTATTCCAATAAGAACAAAACATGTGTTGCCCCTTCAGTGATGAAAGTGGTTCAACGTATTCAACTTACTGTCAGGCATTTGCCTGATCACCATAGGTAATGGTGTCATATTGTGGAATTAATGTTGGTCTCTGATGCTGGCAAATTGGATAATCAGTGGTGCCATTAAGCAGGTTGGCCTTGATGAGTGGAAGTCCTTGTGATTGACACAATGCATAATTGCCATCTCTGCCACAGTGGTCACTTTGCTTATGAGCCTTTTGGGCAGTGACAGGGGTGGCTGAGGGGAAGAGTTTGGCTGGTATCTACAGAATTGGTCTTGTTATCTGCTTGGTTTATAAAATCTTCTGCTGATGTCATTTTTGGTGAACGTGCATATGGAATTCAAATTATTTATTTATTTATTTATTTATTTTGCCCATTCAGAGGGATCTATTCATATGCATCTTTCTCAAATTTATTTGTCAGCAATTTCTCAATCATGTTTCTTCCAAGTCCCTGACTGTCCAGCCAAACTCTCAGCCACAGCCCATGAATTAGTACATAATTGCATGTTTAGCCATGTTTTCATTGAAGTAAAATGAACAGCCAGGTGCACTTCTCGAAGTTATGTCTACTGGGATAATTTTTCTTTACCAAGGTTGTTCAAGGGTGTCCCAGAAAGAGGCTATAGTACCACAGCCGTCCACTTTTGTTTGGTGCCTGGATATCACGTGAAACCATTTTTAAATCAGGCTCAAGTCTTCTCTTCCTCTGTCAACTGATCTTCGGGAACTTTTCATTAGGCCACAAGTGAAGGCTGGGAGAGAGAAGGTAATGTGACAGAAATGGAGAATATTAACAATTAGACCACTCATTCCAGTAACTTAATTGTGCCTTTAGGGCCTGTTGGAGTTCAATCTCATATATGTAACTTCTGTTCAATGATAGAATGCTGCTGTGCATTCCCAACTTTATAGTGTTATGGGTGTTATGGTTTGAACGTATGTGTCCCTCCAAAACTCAAATGTTAGCATTTAAACTCCAATAGAGTGGTAATAAGAGGTGGAGCATTTTGGCACTGATTAAGTAACGAGGGTTCTACCCTTGTGAATACTATGAACGCTTTTATAAGAAACTTCAGAGAGCTACCAGGCTTTATCATCTTTTCTGCCCTTTCACCTTCTACCATGAGGCGATGCAAAAACAAAGGCACCATCTTGGAAACAAAGAGTGAGGCTTCACCAGACACTAGATTTCCCTGTTTTGATCTCGGATCTACTGGCCTCCAGAACTGTGAGAAATATTTTTTTCTTGTTTATAAGTGACACAATCTAAGGTATTTTATTAGAGCAGCAGGAAGAAACTAAGGCAGTGGGTAAGATCACATCCATTTCACAACGGAAAGCTCAGGTCTCTCGGTAACATGGTGGCCCATGATTAAGTATTCAGTCTCTACTAAGGCCTAGCAGCAGGCCATGTCTGTTTCTCAAAAGGAGAGTTCCTATCCACAGAAGACGGCAGATTCTTGTTCCACAATCCTAAGGGCTGTAACTCACTTTTAGTGGCCTGCCACAGGCACCAAACAGCATCTCTATCTGCCACTGACACTTTAAGTAAAACTGAATCCACTGGATTATATGGTCCAAATGGAAGAGCAGCTGGCACCATAGTCCTGTTCCACAGCCTTCTCTTTTTCTGGCCTCCACTCAAAACTAGTAGCTTCTCAAGTCACTCAATAAATGGGTCAGAGTAACACACTCAAATGATTAATATGTTGCCCCCCAAATCACTAGGATCTGTGCATCTTTTTGGTTATAGGAATGGCCAGATGCAAAAATGTATCTTTTAACTTAGAAAAAATGTCTTATCATGCCCCACACCATTGCACACCTAAAAACACAACTGAAATAGGAGTCTGCCAAATTTTTGTCAAATTTATTTCTCACCCTCTGACACACAAATATTTTAGCAATAAGTCTAGAGTAGTTGCTACTTCTCACTAGTTTCAATCAGCCTGATGCCATCAATGCAATGGAGTAGTGTGATATTTTGTGGGGGAATGAAAAGGCGATCAAGATCCCTGCAAACTAAATTATTACATAAGGCTAGAAAGTTGATATACTCCTGAGGTAGGACAGTTAAGGTGTATTGCTGGGTGAGCAGGCAGAAATGAAACTGCTTCTCATTGTCCTTATTGACAGATATATATATATAAAAAAAATTCAGATTAGTAGCTGCATATCAGGTACCTGGGTTTGTGTTAATTTGCACAAAGCAATGAAACCACATGTGATACAGTAGCTGCAACTAGAATGACCACCTGGTTAAGCGTACCATAATTTACTGTCATTATCCAATATCCATTTGTCCTCTACACAGGTAGAATAAGTTAGTTAAATGGAGATGTAGTGGGAATGACCAACCCTGCATCTTTCAAGTCCCTGCTGGTGGCACTAATCTCTGTAGTCTTTTCAAAAATGTGGTTTTGCTTTTGATTTACTATTTTCCTGGGTAAAGGCATTTCTAAGTAAATTCCATTTGGTTTTTTCCACCATAATAAACCTCACTCCACAGGTTGGGGAACCAATTTGAAGAATCTGCCAGTTACTGGGTGTATCTATTCCAGTTATCCATTCTAGAACTGGAGGCAGAAACCACAGGATGAGTTGAAGGACTGAGAGGGCCTACTATGAGATGGACCTGAGCTCAAACTCCATTGATCTCCTTATTTTCTTAAGCCCTTACTCAGACCGATGGGGCACAGTTTTGGGTCATCTAAAATTAATGTCAATTCAGAGCCAGTATCCAATATTCCTTGAAATATCTGATTTTTTCCCCACAATGTAAAGTTGGCTTTATAAAAGCCATAGATCCCTTTGGCCTTTGGGGAAGGCTGGGAGAAATATTAATAGTATGACTTTTAACATTGTACCAAAGTCCTTCCTCTCTAGGACCCGGTCTCCTCTTCATTCAAGGGGTTCTGGATCTGTAAACCAGCTCCTCAAGTCTGGGAATTGATTGAAAGGTCATCATTCTTGTTTTGTTTTGTTTTGTTTTGTTTGTTTGTTTCTATAATTCAAGTTAGACTTTTCTTCATTTGATCTAGGACATGTTTTTGTTTATACAGATCAAGCAAGAATTTAATATGTTTCTTATGTACTTCACTTCCAGGTATATAATTTATCAACTAGGCAACACCATACGTGTACAGAATACACTATTCTGATTGCTGCTTTGATTCTGTTGTCCATTGTGGTAACTAAACCAACCTTACTTTTTATAGTTGTGTACAATCACTTGACTTCTGCTACCCTGGAATCCAATTTCTGCTATTGCATTTAGTTTTTCCATTTCAGTGCGTTCAGTCCCACTGAAACATGTGTCCTAGAGAAAAGAGTGATTATAGAGCTTTTCAGGGATCCTAGGGCTCCCCTCAGAAATGTATTTCTCACAGTCATGATGAAATGCATATTTACTCCCACTTTACATTCCTTTCACCATTTTTCTACATCCTTGATACTAACTCTGTCACATGTTTCTCAGATTCCTGTCTATATAAATTGGAAAACTGTATTCGTTCTTTTGCAATGTAGCCTATGTCCTTATGGTTCACAGTTTGTTCTAATAGGACTTGAGCCAAAGTATAGGTCTAAAAATAGATAGGGTGATGAGGATTGTTACTGAGAAGACTTAATTTTGTCTTACATGAAAACTGCCTATTGCCATTTTCTCAGCCAATGCAGGGTGAATCTCCTCAGATGAGGGGGGCACAAGTGGAGAGGTCACTTCTCTCTGAGGGTGAGTGACAGTTTCTACTGCAGATGAAAAACCTCTTCTATTTGCATAGAAAACTCATCAGAGTTTAGGAGTTTAATGTCTTCAGTTTCATCAGGGTCTTTTCACAGGTCTTGATTCCAACTTTTAGAATCCTATTATTTCTCAATTAATGTCTTCACTTTAACAATAGCTGTCTTGCAAGGCTAGGAGTTAAACTTTCAGTATAATTCAGCAAGTAGCCAGATGAGATTCTGATTTTGATTATTAATAATCTCAGCCCTGCAGCCAAGGAAATGAAGATCTCCTTTAGGGCACATATAGAAGCTTTTAGGCTATTTATGTTATGCTTAAACTAGAAATTCAAATTCCTGAGCTCATTCTTTTTTATCCTCACATTTTCCAGTGACATTAAGAGCAACCAGCCAATCTCATTATGCTCATTAGTTTGACAAAAGTGTTTCAAAGGTATCATATACATCTTCACTCAAACCTTGCTTTCTATATATATTTGATTAGGACTATCCAAATATGATATTTTGAATATATCTAATTCCAGATCATACCGTGGACTTACAGTGGTATCTTTATTACAGGAAATAGTCATTAGTGTTTTAAATATAAACAAATTACAGAACAGATTCCCGAAAACACATGATCAATTCAGAAATAACATCTTTGATATTCTATTTTTCTAGAAGCACTCTGGATACCAGACTCTGTATTAGTCAGGTTTCTTCAGAAAAACAGATCCAATAGGATGTGTATGAATGCATGGATGGATGGATAGATAGATAGATAGATAGATAGATAGATAGATAGATAGATAGACAGACAGACAGATAGATAGGTATTATAAATAATTCACTCACACAATTATGGAAGATAACAATTTCCAAGATTTGCAGTCAGCAAGCTGGAGACTCAGGGGAGTGGTTGGTTTAGTTCCAGTTAAAATGCCAGCTAACTCAGGATCCAGAAACAGCCAATGTTTTAGTTTGAGACCAAAGGTAGCAATAAAAACAATGTCCCAACTAAGGGTACTGTGGCAGAAAATGCTCCCCCCTACTCATGAGAGGATCGACCTTTTTGTTTTATTCTGGGTTTCAGCTGATTGGATGAGCCTCTCCAATACTTGACGTTAGCAATGGCAATCTGCTTTACTTAATAAAGCAATTCACCTGCTATTCTTATCCAGAAACATCCTCACAGGAATACCCATAATAATGGTTGGCCAAATATCTGGGCCCCTTGCAGCCCAGTCAAGTTGATACATGAAATTACCCATCAAAGGGTACTACTATAATCTCCATTTTACAAATAATTAAACCAAATGTAATAGAGGTTGACCGTGGCCAAACAGCTGGCTACTAAAAGAAATCTGATTCGAGGGCTAGCAGGCCTATCCTCTGTGTTATAGAAGTCTTCCCACAGAAGTCTCCAATAGACTCTTCTTCAAAGATAGAAACTATGTCTGATTTATCCTCTCTAAACTGAATTCGGTTCTCAAACTTAAGGCTTCAATCAGAAAGGTCTCAGATACATTCATAGCATATGTTTTAACATTGAAATGATTTTTAAGCTCTGGTTTTTGAAAATGTAACTATTTTGAGAAATGGTTTGACAATACTATTTTACTTCTCTTGATTATAAACTTCTGTAAGATTGCCATGACATCTAGAAATAACTGCCTTAATATGCCCTATATAGTATTTTCTGTTTCAGAGACATAAAATCCACAAAATTTACATTATCCAAGAAGGACAGTTGCTTTTGTCAGAAATGTAGCATGAAGGAAAATTAAATCAAATGCTTCTGAGCGGTTATTTCACAAAATGGCAACTTTCTGTGTGATAGCCAGAATAATGTCCCACAAAAAGGCATCTAAGTCCTAATTCCTGGAAATTAAGAATGGGTTAGATTAGAAGGCAAACAGGAAATTAAAGTTGCTAATTAACTAATCTTAAGAAAAAGGGAGATTATCCTGGATTAACTGAGTGGTCCAATGTAATTGCAAGGGTCCTTAAATATGGAACAAGGAGAAAGAAGCAGAAGACAGAATTAGAATGAGGTGTGACTACAAAAGGGAGAATCAGAGGAATGGCAGCTTGAGGACTCAGCCTGATATTGCTGGTTTTGAAGATGTAGGAAGGAGCCATGAGCCACGGAGAGTGACCAGCAGCTAGAACCTAGAAAGAACAATGAAATAGAGGGTTTTTTTTTTTTTTTTTTTTCCAGAGACTCCAGAAAGAAGCACTGCCCTGCTAATGCTTTTATTTTAGCCCAATGAGACCCATGTCAGACTATACACCTTCAAACCTTTAAGGTAATAAATATGTTTTGTTTTCAGCCACTTAATTTGTGGTAATTTGATACAACAGCAAATAGAAAACGATTACATTATGAACGACTGCATCAAATGATTCCACTAAGAATGCCCATTACACTTTGTTGCGGTAAAGGTATTATAATAATAGGCTCCAAGATATTATAATAATATGCTACTTTTCTTTTCTTCTTTTTTGTGAGGTTTCTTACTGACAATGCAGTCTACATGGTGTACATAATGGTGTTCAACCAAAAATCACCTGCCTTGGTCAGTGCCAGCTCCTCTGAGAATTTCACTGGTGATGTTTATCCACTTGTGGTTTAATCAAATGAGAAACAGTGCTCAGTTATATCCTTTGCACTCTCATTATTTGTCACACACTAACCCCTATCCAACAAGTGTAACGCTGTTCCAATAACATTGTTTGTTCACTCAAGTTGGTGAGTGTGTTGGTCAAATGTGCTGGCCTTACGTTCTAGTAAGAACCAAGTTCATCTATTGATTCTACTACTTATTACCTATATGGTCATAAATTATGTAAACCTTTCTGAGCCCCAGTATTCCCTATATATAAATTAATATAATAATAACATATAACTCATTGAGTTTTTCAGAAGTTTAATTTATACGTTAGGAGCTGAGCTGAGCTGCCAAGTGCTGGGGCAGCAGATTAAGAAAACAAGTAAAAATGTAATTAAAAATCAAGCTTTTAATTACTTAATGAAATGAGTGTAAGCAGAAAGACTAAACCATAGAAAGTACCTAGTCCCCCACTGTCCCATTGTTCCCCATAGAATTGCACTGATCTAGTGTGAGGTGAATCAGCACAGATATGGAGAATGATCTCACTGCCAAGGAACCTTGAACCAAAGGTTCCTGTCTTTCCTTTTATGGAATCAAAACCTGAGGTAGTGAGAGGGTAAAGAGCTAGAAATGGAAAAGTATTGAGTACTGAGTAAGAGTGGAGAGAAAGTGTTTTCAAATTTCCTCTCCACCGCCCCTATTCCCTGGCCCCTAAAGAGGTCTTCACAGAGGCACCTGAGGAATGCCTTGGCCAAAGGCCCAGATGAAGAAACCGCTTCATGGAGATCCCTGGGATAGAAATGAATGCAGTCATAAGAGCACAGCCACCCAAAGGAACCTGAGTCCTTAACTACAGCTGCCTTCAGGGACTCAATGCATTGGCTGCACACTAAGTCTTGTGTTGGGAGGCAGCTTATCTCATGATGCCTGCCAGGCAAAGCCTCTGTAATTAATTGCATATGGTTGGGCCTGAAAAATTATACATAGTTTTTTAGCCAGGAGCTGGCCTTATATAATTTATGTAAAACGTCTAGCAGAGCAATCGTAGTGACCTTTCGATAAAGGGCAGCTATTATTCTTTTAGCTATTAAGTTCTGTTCATTTCACTCAGCCATAGTAGGAATCTTCCATAAACCTTTTGCTCTATTTTTTTGTCCCTTTGGTGGAAGGTTTCCCTTATGTACCTGAACAAGAGGAATTTAGTTCTTTAATTATTTTTCTTATCCGACAGTTTAGATCTAAAGGTAGTAGAGCTGCTTCATTTTGTCAGACTTCTTGCTGTGAATAAAATGATATTTCACTGATGAATGCAGAGAAATAGAGTAAGAGTTAAGAGATAGAATAAGAATTAAAGCAGCATCAACCCATCAGTCTCCTTACGGATACTTACAACATATAGAGTAAATATCTGAAGACACTTAAATAACTTTAAGACAAGTATAGCCAAGTGTAGTATTTATCTGATGAATACAGAAAAATGTAGCTAGTAATTTGGAGGCAGAGGTTGATTAAAAGCAATCTCACCTGCCCTTCTCTATATTCTATGAGCTCATTTATGATTTTACTAATATATGTCTGTATGGTTGTAGCAAATATCTTTCTATTACAAAAATATTATACAAGTAGCAGGCTGCAATTACAATTTTGGCATGCTAATTTCAGAAGCATAAGATAATTATCTTAAAATCAACTATTTTATGATTAATTTAAATGTAATTAAACATCATTATGATCACAGTTTTCACAGGGGGTCATTTCAAAGTTAACATCATAAGCCACATTAGTTTAAAAATAAAAAGGAAACAAGGAAGCTGGTTTGTAGGCTAGGTTTTCTCTCTATACTCTCTTTAATGAATTTTTTCAGCTGAATTATTGCTTCACTCTGATCTCATTTACTTTTTAAGTACTCTTTCCTTTAATGCATTTCATGGCATATTGCATAATATTTAAATGATTTTACTATTGTTATTATTTACTATTGTTAAACAAGTTTTGTATTATTAAACATCTGGAAGCAAGTAAAATGGAACAACTATTAATTTTGAACTCATTTTTTCTAAGCATTTGTGCATTCATATTTTAAATGGTTAAAATTTGAATAACATGTTAAACAAATATACATTTAATACAATTTAGATTCAAATTATTTTAATTTCTTCTACTGCTAGATGCATGTGCAAGTTAAAATAAATGAGATAAAAGTGCTTAAGTCCAAAAGTGACCCTAGAAGAGTCTTTTGAAGGTCTCCCCAAACATCATGATACAATAGTTTCTTTTTACATACCTCTTCTTTTGGTTTAAATATAGAGACTTTTTAAAACTTATCTCTTTCAGAATGTAATGGTTATATCCACTTTTCCCCTGAAAGAAATCACCAGCTCAGAAGGTAAAGGATTATCTTCCAATTAAAATGCTTTCCCTGAATTTTATTTTAATGTTGGCTTGCTATCACTTTGATGATTTAAGGTTCACGCTCTAATGGTCCATCAAAGCACAGTGAAACACATGTAAGGGCAAATACCAAAGATATATATTGATTTTTCTGTTGTCCCCATAGCATAAATATTTCAGCTTGATAAACTGATGAGAACTTTTCCAAAGTTAAGTAAATTGGTAGTTTTGAAGTAAAAATAAAATCATAATAAAGATATCAAATATATGTATTTTACTTTTCCTCCATAACAAATGCTTTGAAAAAGATATTCGTGTTGTCTCTCACACTTCTTTGAGTTTTCTTTATATTTTGTGATGATTAAAATTATGTAAATAGAGATGTGATGCCAGCAAAATGGTGCACTAGGAAACTTGCCAAGCAAATGCGTAATCAAGAAGTCACATTTCAATGATAGGAAATATCATGACATTTTTCTCCATGCTTGCCCTACGCACTCTTTGGTACAGTGTGGTGCCATCAGGCGGAAGTTGCCAAATCCCTGGTTTCCTCTCAGGGGCCTGAAGGAGCAGAGAAAAACTTATTTGCATCGTTCTAACCTGGCTTTGGGTTGCCTGAGAGACTGATTTCTGTCTCAGAGCTCATAAAGAAAAAGGACCGTAGCTGGGATCTCACACCACTGAAAGCCATAGAAGGCAATAGTGGACACTGAAGAATGTAAAAGCTGCGGCAGTGCTGTAGACCCCTGTGGCAAGAATGATGGGTAGAAGAGTGCAATAGAGTATGTAAGTTTCCTAGAAAAAACTGGGGTGAGACTCCTTGGGAATTTAAGACACTTAAAGACAGCAATTTCTATGGGAGGAATAAAAAATAGTACACGTATGAGCCCAGGTAAGACACATACCCAGAAAAGACCACAGAAGACTTTAAGCTTTCACTGCAGGCTGATTCCAAGACTCAGAACTCACCTTCTTAATTAGCAAAAGTTTCACAACCAGTCTGCAAAGATTGGGAGAAGTTGTTTTTTAATCCACTAATTTTCAACAAAAATAGCACAAGATATTCAAAGAAACAGAAGAACACGGCCCATTAAAAAGAACAGAGAACACTGACAGAAACTCACCAAGAAACACAGCCATCAGAATTTTTAAAGAAATAATTTCAACTTTTGTTTTAGATTCAGGTCGTACGTATATGCAGGTTTGTTACATGGGATATTGCATGACGCTGAGGCTTGGAGTATGAATGATCTTGTTACGTAGTGAGCATAGTACCCAGTGGAGAGGTTTTCATCCCTCGATCCCCGCCCTCTCTCTCTCCCCTCTAGTTCCCCTCAGTGTCTATTTTCCCCACATTTATGCCCATGTGTACCAAACTTACTACATAAAATGTTAGAATACCCATCTTAAATGTGTGCAAAGAGCTAAGGGAAAATACAATGAACTAAAAGAAGTTAGGACAACAATATATGAACAAAATAAGAATATCGACAAATAGAAATTACGAAAAAGAACCATACAGAAAATTGCCATTAAAGAGGAATGGCATTCTGACACAAACTAGAACCTTGAAGACTTTCTGCTAAATGAAATAAGCCAGTCACAGCAACAACAACAACAAGAAACAAATACTGTATGTTTCCACATTTATGAGGTGCACAGAGCCACCAAATTCATAGAGACAGACAGTAGAATGGTCGTTGCCAGGAGCTTCTGGGAGGAGAGAGAAAAGAGTTACTGTTTAAAGGGTAGAGAGCTTTAGTGTTAGAATACAAAAAAAATTTCTGGTGGTAATGGTTGTACAACAATGTGAATGTGATTAACATCATTACATTATACACTTCAAAATGATTAAAATAATAAATGTTACCTTGTGCATATTCACTGCAAAAAAAATTGAAAAATATCATATAAAATAAATTGGACTACAGTTAATTGTCGAATGAATGTGTCCTTGCCATTAAACTTTGAAAAGGCCAGAATCAAGAAAATAAGCATTTGTCATTTCCCATTCCTCTTTGTTTTTCACAGTATGACTGTGAACTTATAAAATAGCTGTCTCTTATGTGTTTGAGAAGCACACAAAACTGAGAATTAGGTGGCAAAAATAGGAACTCTGTTTTTTCTTCTTAAGAGTGACTGTGGTATGGGCACAAAATGCCTCTGGACGTGACCCCTGATTCCATCGTGATTACACAGGATCAAAGCCATCAGTATTACCATTTTTTCTCCTCAGACTACTTAAGTTCAAAATTTTCACTAAAACATTCTCTGTAAACGACTCTGTTTACTCTGATTATTGTAAATGTGGTTGTTAACAGAAGAAGTAATGCTGGTGTGGTTATATGATTTCAATGCGATGGAGCAAAGACGGGGCTGGAAGTAATGGACAGGAGCAACTCTACACATCTTGTATCACAGCATATTCTACTTTAATTCATACTTGAAATTGTACTGAATTTGAGGGGGCAAGTAAAAATCGTATTCCTATACAGATAAAGAATGACTATCTACATTCATCATGATCACCAATAGTGACTAAAAATAAGAAAACATCTAACCTGACAAGAGAAAGGAATAAAGTAAATGAGTAGCGAGAACATCTAGTCCTGGTTTCAGAATGTTCCTGAGGCCAAGTTATATGCCTATTACTTGATTCCACAAGATGAAGTATAATTAATTTCTCCTTATGCTTAAGTTAGTGCTCATGTATTTCTGTTACTTTTAACTAAAAAGCTATGTGCATATATATATGCATAAACTCTGGAAGTCTGGAAGCAGATATATATATATGTATATATGTGTGTGTATATATACATATATACGTGTGTGTGTGTGTGTGTGTGTATATATATATATATATATATAAAATCACTCCTTTCCTGCCTCATTCACCTATTCTCTCACTGCCTCAGCTAATTGCCCACCACAGAATATTATCTGCTTCCAGAGTTATTGCACTGACTCTTTCAAACTGCTCAGCTCTCACTGACTCCACTGGCTATCTCTTAAGGTCTTGCCCTTTTAGCAAGTATTACCTGGAAAATTACGTAAGTCTCCACATTTGAACATTTAAAGATATTGTGCATGTAAAGTACTTAGAATTGTGCTTGGAATATAAGAAGTGCTTGATAAATAATATCTCTCATGTAAAACATAAAACACATATAATAGTTCTTCCAATTACCATAATTTTCCCCTGTGTAGTCACAGATTAATTTAGCCGATTCAACAATGACCAATTGGACACAGATAGCCAATAATCAATGTGGCATTTTATAAGCAGTGAGAATTAATTAAAGTAGTTGCTTATGGTTATTGACTAATAATAAATGATAATTTCATATTCATCAGACATATACACACATGTACACAACAACCAGACATTAATCTATGAAGAATATGAGAAAGAACTAAAATGTGAATGAGGTTATGCAACACAAAAAAGCAAGTAACTTGAAAAGAATGTCACTTTTTTCTTACAAACTTCGGAGCTGTCTAGGCTTTTATTAAATTGACACCATTTTACAATCCTTGGTAAAATGCATTTGCCATTACTTTCTGCTTGCACAGAACCATAAGGTCCCTGAGAGGGGATTAGGACCTTCTCAGATCTTTCCTGGGCATGAGCACAATCCTGAGCGTGTGCATTGCATACCAGCTATTCAGTAATATGCCAGATCTTCTCTAAGCCCTCAGTGGACATCTGATCAGCTTTCCCGTTAAGGTTTTTTCATCAGCTACTTGTTTGCTCAAATTGCTATTGCCACCTGTGTTCTCAATGTTAAATTATTGGTACTGGTTTTTTTTTTTTTTTTTTTTTTTGACAAATGACACAGGAAAAAGACTGTTACCAGTGAGCAAGCTTTCTGTAAAGCTTGTAATGTAAAGACAGACTCTACAAGTGTAGGATTCCAGACCACTGACAGAAAGGTCAATTCATAAAAATTTAGGTATGAAGCTTTGGGGATACTTTAGACCCAATTAGTCTCCTCCAGTGGCCATTACGCTACATGTTTTTATGGTTATTTTGATAATAATGTTTTGAAAGTTGTTTGGTGTTTCCAGCCTTAGTAATGAAGTATTCTAATACCTTGATAATAGGCCTGTTGATACTCAACTCTACCATGGAGCTGGGGAGGGGCAGATGGGACAAGGGTACCTCAAATGCTGCAGAGCACTCTCTTCTTATCAAGATTTAGTCATTTTTGAATAAATATTTCTTATATTTTTGTACATCCTTAATTTAAATTATTCTTAAAAAGTTTATATTGACAACTTTTCCCCAATGCCCTCAATGTTCTTATGGTGAAGCAGATTTTCATGGCTCCTTATTCTACCATTTTGGAAATTCTCTCTCTATTCATTTTATATATCTACGTGTGTGTGTGTGTGTGCATGTGATATATATGTGTGTGTGTGAGTATATATATATATACATGTATATATGTATATGTACATGTATATGTGTATATATATACACACACATACATATACGAGAAAGTTATTGGGTTTTTATTTATATGTGCATTTATATACAAACTATGCAGTATATACACAGTATATATACTTAATTGACAATACTGTTGAATACAATGAAAAACTATGATTATTATTTTGGGAAGTGAAACAGCCAGATGGTGTGTCAAATGTAGTTTCCTGGTATTTTGTTGATGTAGTTTTAGCTCAAGATGCCAGACCAATCAGTTTAGTCTGTTACTATATTTGATTCTTTGTTATTCTCATCTGGCCTTACCCTATCTTAGGGTTCTTCCTCAAAAATAAATTGAACCTGTTCTTCCACAAAATGACTTAAATATATGGATTTGCCCTTAGCTATTTGACTTACATGATCTCAGAGAATATTGGTATGGGGTATTAGAATACTTCATTACTAAGGCTGGAAACACCAACCAACTTTCAAAACAGATTGTTCTGCCAGGCATTCACCATCATAGTTATTCATTCTACTTTTTGATATTTTAATGCTTCAGCCCAATCCACTTCACCATTTCTGTGTTTGCATTAATGTCTCACTAAACATTTAACCTTGAGGTTAGACTTCCCACTTCTGCTCAACTTTAACTTATATACCTGACTGTTTAATGTATTCTGAATCCCAATTAATTTTGTTCTAGCTTCTTGGTATAAATTGGCCTACATTTTTATGCTCTCTGTGAAACAAAGCACAAGACATTCTTATAGTTTCTAAGAAGTAATAGATCTTTCTCAGATATCAAAGATGACAGGGTATTTTTAAAATATCAAACATTCGTTTTAATTTTAAAATAGATTGTATTTTACAAAACAAAGTTGTGAAGATAGCACAGAGAATTCCCAGATATCCCACAACAGGCTTCCTCTATTGTCAACATGTTAAATGATGTTGGTTTGTCACACTTAATGAGCCAATATGAACCTCTTTATTACTAAGAATGTCAGTTAATAAAAAATGATGTTTTTATTAACTAAAATACAAACGTTCTTCAGATTTTCTCAGTTTTTCCTTAATATTTATTTTCGGTTCTAGTACCTTATCCAGAATGTTATGTTACATTTATTTCTTACATACCCTTAGGCTCCTCTGTGCTATGACAGATTCTCAGACTTATTTGTAATAATTTTAAAAATTTTGAAAATACCTGCTTAGATATTTTGTAGAACAATCCTCAATTTGAGTTTGTCTGATATATATATATATATATGTATGTATTTTTTTTTGCCGTGGTTAGACTGAAGTTACGAGTTGTGGGAAGGAAGACCACAGAGGTAAAGTGCCACTTTTGTCACATTTTATCAAGCATACATATCATCAATGTAACTTACCACTCTTTATGTTGATCTTAATCACCTGCCTGAGATAGCGTATGCCAGGTTTCTCCAGTAGAAAGTTACTTCTCCTCACCTTTCCATATTTACACACATTGGAAACAAGATACTTACTTAAAGGGTTGGGAAAATTAAAGCCCAACTCATTTACATTTGTTTATATTACTTATCATATCATATTATATTATTTGTAATTTTATATTATGTTATTTGTAATTTTAATCTTATTTATATTTTTTGTAATTTCGAATTTTTTATACAGGAGTTTTGTCAGGATGTTTTAAAACCATGTTTTAACTAACCTAGTCAGTGCAATTGTATTACCATTTTATGTAGTTCACATGATGTGATATTTCTGTTAGAGGCACTTTGAGATTATCTCATTTGCTACAAGACACAGTGCACACTGCTAAAACATCAAAAAACATAAAGTATGTACCAGTGTTCTGTATAAATGTGTTGGCAATGAATACATTGTTTAACAGAAAATGTTACGTTCTTGATCATCATGTATCATGTATCGTATGTAACCATGAGGTTGTGGTGCTGAAGTCTGAAACCACAAAATAAGTATTATTCTACCTATATTTCTGGTAGAATAATTAGTATTCTTTGTCAATGAAAGTGCCTTTGCAATTGAAGCTTTCTTTTAAAGCTTTATTCTGTTTTTGAAAAAAATAAGTTTTCATTTACAGCATGTGGTTTTTAACTTCAGCACTTACATGAACATCATTGAGCACTGCAAACCAAATGCAATTTAGCCCAACATTTTGATAGTAGGTGTCGTTACATTAGAGGATGTAAATAAGAATCAGGAAGGCTCATCTATAACAATAATTACAAGTGTTAGAAATATTTGGAGTCAATTTTTCTTCCTATAATAATGGGATGCACTAATTATCTGTATCACATTGCATAAAGGAAGCATATTTGATGCCTTTAGCAAGGAAATAGCTTTGTTGGCTTATAAATCAATAATATGAATGATTAAAGCAACAAGGAAAATAGCATTGTTTTTAGTGGCCGTATATTTCAAGTGTTACATTCTCCGTTAAGACCAAAGAAAAATAAATGAACACAACTTCTATGAGCAATTTAGGTTATATACAATAAAAAATGTTTGTGCACAGCACACTTGATTGTAATGGGTTACTGTGGGATAAAGTAGGGTGTCCTACATGTGTTTAATGAGATAATCTGCCATGTAAGTTCTGTGGAAACTTTCTATTACATCTTTTCTCAGCACACTGTCTCCGTCTTCATTATTTCCTTTCTTTTTAAATTTTAGATTTTTTTTTTATTTCAATACCTTATGGGATACAAGTGGTATTTGGTTACATGAATGAATTGTATGATGATAACGTCTGAGATTTTACTGCACCCATCAACTGAGTAGTGTACATTGTACCCAATATGAGGTTTTCATCCCTCACCCTCTCCTTTCTCCCCATATCTGAGTCTCCAAACTTCATTACACCACTCTGTGTCATTGGGTATGCATTGCTTACCTCCCACTTATAAGAGAGAACATAAAGTATTTGGTTTTCCACTCCTGATTACCTCACTAAGGATAATAGCCTTCAGTTCCATCCAAGTTACTGCAAAAGATATTATTTCATTCCTTTTAATGGCTAAATAGTATTCCATGGTGAATGTATGTGTGTGTGTGTGTGTGTGTGTATATATATATATAAAATATTATATTTTCTTTATCTACTCATCAGTCAATGGGAACTTAGGTTGGTTATATGTCTGCAATTGTGAATTTTGCTGCTATAAACATATGCATGCAGGTGTCTTTTTGATGTAATGACTTCTATTCCTTTGGGTAGAGACCCAGTAGTGAGATTGCTGGATTGAATGGTATATCTACTTTTTGTTCTTTAAGAACTCTCCTTATTGTTTTCCATAGAGGTTGTACTAATTTATATTCCCACAAGCAGTTTATAAGCATTCCCTTTTCACCACATCCACTCCAACGTCTATTGTTTTTTGACTTTTTAATAATGGCCATTCTGGCTAGGGTAAGGCAGTATCTCATTGTGGTTTTAATTTGCATTTCCCTGATGATTAGTGATGGTGAGCAATTTTTTTTTCTATATCCATTACCCATTTGTATGTATTTTTTTGAGAAATGTCTATTCATATCATTTGCCCACCTTCTCATGTGATTTTTTTGTCTGAGTCTTTTGTAGATTCTGGATATCAGTCCTTTTTCGGATGCATAGTTTGCAAATAATTTATCCCATTATGTTGGTTGTCTGTTTACTCTGATGATTTTTCTTTTATTATGCAGAAACTTTTTAGTTAAATCAGGAAACGTTTATTCATTTTTGTTTTTGTTGCATTTGCTTTTGGAGTCTTCATCATAAACTCTATGCCTAGGCTGATGTCTAGAAGAATTTTTCCAAAGTTGTCTTCTAGAATTTATATAGTTTCAGGACTTATATTTAAGTATTTAATCAGTCTTGTGGTAATTTTTTATAAAGTGAGAGATAATGATCCATTTTCATTCTTCTACATGTGGTTATCCAGTTTTCCCAGCACCATTTGTATAATAAGGTGTCATTTCCCCACTTTATGTTTTTCTATGCTGTATCTAAGATCAGTTGGTAGTACGCATTTGGGTTTATTTATGGGTTCTCTGTTGTGTGTTATTGGTCTATGCATCTACTTTTATACCAGTAAAATGCTGGCTTGGTAACTCTAGCCTTGTAGTGTAATTTGAAATCAGGTTGTGTGATGCCTCCAAATTTGTTTTTTTGCTTAAGATTCATTTTGTTGGCCGGGCGCGGTGGCTCAAGCCTGTAATCCCAGCACTTTGGGAGGC
>NW_012108064.1:334471-391730 GCF_000951045.1 Mandrillus leucophaeus | reverse complement strand
AAGTCAGGTAACGTGATGCCTCCAGCTTTGTTCTTTTGACTTAGGATTGTCTTGGCAATGTGGGCTCTTTTTTGGTTCCATATGAACTATGTCAGTGTTTTAATAGGAATTATATAAATTGATTTTTGTAGTATAGTCATTTTCATGATATTATTTCAATTAATAAGCATGAGATGTGTTTGTATTTGTTTGTGTCATCTATAATTTATTTCAGCAGTGTTTTGTAGTTCTCCTTGTAGAGATCTTTCACCTCCTTGGTTACAAATATTCCTAGGTTATTATTTATTTATTTTTTGCAGCTACTGTAACAAGGATTGAGTTATTGACTTGATTCTCACCCTGGTAGTTGGTGTGTAGTAGTACTACTGATTTGGGTACATTGATTTTGTATTCTAAGACTTTACTGAATTCATTTATCTAATCTAGGAATTTTTGGGGGGAATTTTTATGTGTTTCCAGGTATACAATTATCAGCAAACAGTGATAGTTTGATTCCCTCTTTTCCAATCTGGATGCCCTTTATTTCTTTCTCTTGTCTGATTGCTCTGGCTAGAACTTCCAGTACTATGTTGAATAGAAATGGTGAAAGTGGACATCCTTGTCTTGTTCCAGTTCACAAGA
Source organism: Mandrillus leucophaeus (assembly GCF_000951045.1). NCBI lineage: Eukaryota > Metazoa > Chordata > Mammalia > Primates > Cercopithecidae > Mandrillus > Mandrillus leucophaeus. The sequence continues at coordinate 391,109 of NW_012108064.1, read as the reverse complement.
GGAATCCTTTTAACTTTACCCCATTCAATATGATGCTAGCTGTGAGTTTTTCGTATGTGGCTTTTAATATTTTGAGGTGTGCCCCCTTTACGCCTATTTTGTTGATGGTACTTATTATAAAAAAGATGCTGGATTTTATCGAATGCTCTTTCTGCACCTATTGAGATGATCCTATGTTTTTTTGTTTATAATTCTGTTTATGTGAAGTATCACATTCATTGACTTATATATGTTAAACTACCCCTCCATCTCTGGGATGAAACCCACTTGATCAAGGTGTATTAGTTTTTTTGATGTGCTTTTGGATTCAGTTAGCTACTATTTTATTGAGAATTTTTGCTTCTATGTTCATTAGGATATTGGTCTGTAGTTGTCTTTTTTCATTATATCCTTTCCTGATTTTGATATCAGAGTGATACTGGCTTCATAGAATTAGTTGGGGAAGATTCCATCTTCCTCAATGTTTTGCAGTGGTTTTAGTAAGATTTGTACCAATTCTTCTTTAAATATCTGGTGGAGTTCAGCTGTGAATCCATCTGCCTGTGGGCTTTTTTTGTGGTTGAAATTTTTTTCTCATTATTGATTTGATCTTGCTACTTGTTATTTGTCTGTTCAAGATTTGTATTTCTTCCTGATGCAATCTAGGAGGGTTGTATGCTTATAAGAATGTATTCATTTCTTCTAGATTTCCTAGTATGTGTGTATAGAGGTTTTCTTAGTAGACTCTAATAACCTTTTCCATTTCTGTGGTGTCAGTTGTAACATCTCTATTTTTATTTCTAATTGAGCTTATTTGAATCTTCTCTCTTCTTGTTGCATCTAGCTGATGGTCTATTAATTGTGTTTAACTTTTCCAAGAACAAACTTTTCATTTCATTAATTTTTCATATTTTGTTTTGATTTTATTTAGTTCTGTTCTGATTTTTGTATTTCTTCTATTCTGCTAGCTTTGGGTTTGGTTTGTTCGTGTTTCTCTTTCTATAAGGTGTGAAATTAAGTTGTCAATTTTTTATCTTTTGGGCTTTTTGGCATAGGCATTTAGCACTGTAAACTTTCCACTTAACACCACTATTGCTGTATCTCAAAGGAGATAACTTGTGTCACTATTATTCCTTTCAAAGAATCTTTTACTTTCTGTCCTGACTTCATTGTTAACACCAAAACCATTCGGGAACAGACATTTTAATTTTCATGTATTCGCATAATTTGGAAGCTTTTTTTTGTTGTTTCTCTGTGGGTTTTTTTTTGTTTTGTTTTTTTAAGTTGATTTCTAGTTTTACTCCATTGTGGTCTGAGGAGATACTTTATATAATTTTGATAGTCTTAAATTTATTAAGTCTTGTTTTGTGGCTGACCATATGATTAGTCTTGGAAAATGTTGCATGTGCTGATGAGAAAAATGTATATTCTGCAATTCCTTAGAAGAATGTTCTGTAAATATGTTAGGCCCATTTAGTTTAAGTCCATTTTTTCTTTGTTGACCTTTTGCCTCAATAATCTGTCTAGTGCTGTCAATGGAGCATTGAAGTCCTCCACTATTATTGCATTGCTGTTGTCTCATTTCTTAAATCTAGTACTAATTATTTTTTAAATCTGGAGACTCCAGAATTAGGTGAATATGTATTTAAGATTGCAATATCTTTATGTTAAATTGATCATCTTATTATTATATAATAACTTTCCTTGTCTTTTTCTACTGTTTTTGCTTTAAAGTCTGTTTTATCTGATATAAGAATGGCTACTCTTTCTCACTTTTGGTTTCCATTTGCCTGGAATATCATTTTTTGTTCCTTCACTTTGACTCTATAAGAATCTTTACATGTTACGTGAATCTCTTGGAGACAACAGGTACTTATTTTGAGATACTTTTGTCCACTCTGCCAGTCTATATCTTGAAATGTGAGGCACTATTACAGTTATCATATTGACTATTACCTAGATGCTTTATTTTCTTCATTGTGTTATTGATTTATAGGCTCTGTGAGCTTTGTGCATTCAAGAGGTTCTATGTATATCAACATTTTGTTTCAAAATTTAAAAGTCTTTTCAGCATTTATTGCAGGATTGTTCTGGTATTGACAAATTCTCTCAGGATTTGCTTGTCTGGAAATGACTTTTTTCTTCTTCATTGATGAAACTTAGTTTATCTAAATACAAAATTTCTGGCTGGTAGCTATTATGTTTATAGAGGCTAACGATAGAATGCCAATAACCTCTGGCTTCTAAGGTTTCTGCTAAGAAGTCTGTGTTTGTCTGATAGGTTTTTATTTGTAGGTTACCTGATGCTTTTGTCTCACTGCTCTTAGAATTCAGTTCTTCATCTTGATTTTAGGTAATCTGGTTACTATATGCCTTGGTGATGTACTTTTCGCAATGAATTTCCCAGGAGTTCTTTGAGCCCCTCGTATTTGGATATCTAAACCTTTTGCAAGTCCAGGGAAGTTTTCCTCAATAATTCCCTTAAACAAGGTATTCTATTTTTTTTTTTTTTTTTTTTTTTTTTTTTGCTTTCTCTTCAAAAACACTAATGGTTCTCAGGTTTGGCTATGTTATGTAATCCTATATTTCTTGGAAATTTTGTTCATTTCTTTTGATTCTTATTTTTTTATTTTTGTCTGATAGGATTAGTTTGAAAACCTTGTCTTCAGGATCTGAAATTCCTTTTTTACCTTAGTCTAGTCTGTTGTTAAGACTGCATTGTGTAATGCCCAGAATAGGTCTTTCATTTCCAGAAGCTCTGACTGGCTTTTTTTTAAAATATCAATCTCCTTAAAAATGTTTCATTCATATCCTGAACTGTTTTATAATTTCTTTATGTTGGTTTCTATCTTTCTCTTTTATCTCCTTGAGCAGATTAATAATCCACCTTTTGAATTCTTAATTTGCTATTTCAAAGATTTCATCTTGGTTTGGATCCGTTGCTGGGGAACTAATGTGATTTTCTGGGAGGTGTTATAGAACCCTGTTTTGTCATATGACCTGAATCACTTTTCTGGTTTCTTCTCATTTTTGGCAGACTATTTCTTTTAATTATTCTTTTTTATAGTGTTTTTTATTTTTAATTTTTGTGAGTACATAGTAGGTATATATATTTATGGGATGTAGGAGATGTTTTGATACAGGTATGCAATGCATAATAATCATGGTATGGAAAATGGGCTATTTATCCCCTCAAGCATTTATCATTTGTATTATAAAGTGTATTTATGTGTTCTCATGCTGCTAAAAAAGATATACTCGAGACTGGGTAATGAATAAAGGAAAAGAGATTTAATGGACTCACAGTTCTACATGGCTGGGGAGGCCTCACAATCATGGCAGAAGATGAAGGAGGAGCAAAGGCACGGCTTACACAGAGGCAGGCAAGAGAGCATGTGCAGAGGAACTGCCATTTATAAAGCCATCAGATCTTGTAAAACTTATTCACTGACAAGAGAAGAGAATGGAACAAAACCACCCCCATGATTCAATTACCTCCAACCTGGTTTCTCCCACAACACATGCGGATTATGGGAGCTAAAATTCAAGATGAAATTTGGGTGGGGACACAGCTAAACCATATCATAAACAATCTAATTATACTATTAATTATTCTAAAATTTATAATGAAATTAATGTTGACTACAGTCACCCTGTCACGCTGTCAAAGAATAGTCCTTATTTATTTATTTTAACTATTTTTTTTTTTACCCATCAGCAATCCCCATCTCTCCCCAATTCCCCACTATGATTCTCAGCATCTGATAACCATCCTTCTACCCTCTGTCTTCCTGGGTTCAATTGTCTTGATTTTTAGGTCCCACAAATAAGTGAAAACCTGCTATGCTTTCCTTTCTGTGCCTTGCTTATTTCACTTAACCTAGTAATATCCAGTTCCCTCTACGTTGTTGTGAATGACTGAATTTAATTCTTTTTCATAGCTGAATAGTACTTCATTGTGTGTAAGTGCCACATTTTCTTTATCCATTCATCTGTTCATGGACACTTAGGTTGCTTCCAAATCCTGAGTCTTGTGAACAGAGCTGCAATGAACATGCAAGTGCGGATGTCTCTTCCAAATACTAATTTTCCTTCTTTTGGGTATATCCTCAGCAGTTGGATTGCTGGATCATATTTGTAGCCCTATTTTTAGTTTTTGGAGGACCCTCTAAAGTGTTCTCCATAGAGGTTGCACTAATGTACATTTCTACAGTGTACAAGGGTTACCTATTCTCCATATCTTTGGCAGCATTTGTTATTGCCTATCTTTTGGATATAAGCCATTGTAACTGGAGTGAAATAATATCTCATTTTAGCTTTGATTTGAATTTATCTGCTGATTGATGATGTTATGCACCATTTCATATGTTTGTTTACCCTTTGTATGTCTTCTTTTAAAAAATGTCAATTCAAATGGTCTGGAAATTTTTAAACCAGATTATTGGATTAATTCATATAAAGTTGTTTGAGCTTCTAATATATTCTGGTTATTAATTTATTGTCATATGGTTAGGTTGAGAATATTTTATCTTCTATTGTGTGGGTTGTCTCTTCACTTTGTTGATTCTTTGCTTTGCTGTGCAGAAGATTTTTAACTTGATGGGATCTTATTTTTCCATTGCTGCTTTGGTTGCCTAAGCTTGTAGGTTATTATTCAAAAAATCTTTGTCCAGGCTAATGTTTTGGAGACTTTTCAAAAAAGTTTTTGCAGTAGTTTCATAGTTTTCAATATTAGTTTTAATGCTTTAATTCAATTTGATTTAATTTTTGTATATAGTGTGAGATAGGAGTCCAGTTTCATTCTTGTGCACATAAATATCCAGTTTTTCTGGCACCGTTTATTGAAGAGGCTCTCTTCCCCTCAGTGTATTTTCTTGGCACCTTTGTCAAAAGTAAGTTCACTGTAAGGGTGTGGATTTGCTTTTGGGTTCTCTATTCTGTTCTATTGCTCTACGTGTCTCTTTTTATGCCAGTACCATGCTGTTTTGCTTACTATAGCTCTGTAGTATAATGTGAAGTCGGGTAATGTGATTCCTTCAGTTTTGTTCAATTTGCTTAAGATAGCTTTGGCTGTTCTAGGTCTTTTGTACTTCCATGTAAATTTTAGGGTAGTGTTTTCTATTTCTGTGAAGAATGACACTGGTATTTTCATAGGAATTGATTTGAATCTGCAGCTTGCTCTGGGTAGTAGAGACATTTTAACAATATTGATTCTTACAATCCATGAACATGGAATATCTTTCCTTTTATGTTTCCTCTTCAAATACTTTCAACAGTGTTTCATAGTTTTCATTTTAGAGATCTTTTACTTCTTTGGTTAAGTTGATTTCTAGGTATTTGATCTTATTTATGGCTATTGTACATGAAATTAATTTTTTATTTATTCTTCAAATTGTTCACTGTTGTCATATGGAAATGCTACTGATTTTTGAATGTTGATATTGTATCTTGCAATTTTACTGAAAGTATTTGGCACTTCTAACATTTTTTATGGAGTTTTTAGGTTTTTCAAAATACAAAATTATATCATCTGTAAACAAAAATAGTTTGACTTCTTTCTTTTCAGTTTGGATGTCCTTTATTTATTTCTGTTTTCTGATTGATCTACCTGGGACTTCCAGTATTAAGTTGAATAACAGTGGTGAAACTGGGCATCCTTGTCATACTTCAGATAATAGAGGAAAGATTTCAACCTCCCCTCCCATCCAGTGTGATACAAGCTGTGGGTCTGCTGTATACAGCTTTTACTATTTTGAGGTATGTCACTTCTATATCCAGTTTTTTGTGGTTTTTATTTTCAAGAAATATTGACTTTCATCAAATGCCTTTTCAACATCAATTGAAATGATCAAATGTCCTTCATTTGTTGAGATTATGTATTATATATTGATTTGCATATACTGAATCATCCTTGCATCCAGGGACAGATCCTAGTCTGTCATGATGAATTTTTTCTTTTATTTATTTATTTATTTATTTATTGAGATGGAGTCTCACTGTGTCACCCAGTCTGGAGTGCAGTGGCGTGGTCTCGGCTCACTGCAACCTCTGCCTCCTGGGTTCAAGTGATTCTCCCCCTGCTCAGCCTCCCAAGTAGCTGGGACTACAGGCACGTGCCACCAGGCCCACTTAATTTTTTTATTTTTTTTGGTAGAGATCGTGTTTCACTATATTGGCCAGGCTGGTCTCAAATTGCTGACCTCGTGATCCGCCCACCTCAGTCCACCGAAAGTGCAGGGATTACAGGTGTGAGCCACCGTGCCCGGCCTGTCCTGATGAATAATCTTTTGAATGTACTGTTGAATTCTATTTACTGGTATTTTTTGGAGGATTTTTCCATTAATATTCATCAGAAATATTGGCCTGTTATTTTCTCTTTTTTTTTTATGTGTCTCTTTCTGGTTTTGGCAACTGGGTAATAGTGGACTCATAGAATGAGTTTAGAAGTATTCTCTCTTCATCTATTTTTTGGAATGGTTTGTATAGGATTGGTACTAGTTCTTCTTTAAATATTTGTGGAATTCAGCAGTGATGCCATCAGGTCCTGGGCTTTTTTTTTTTTTTTTTTTTTTTAGAGACTTTTTGTTACAGTTTCAATCTTGTTACTTGTTATTGGTCTAGTCAGGTTTTAAATTTCTTCATGGTTCAATCTTAGAAGCTTGCATGTACCTAGTAATATGTACATTTCTTCTAAATCTTCCTACTTATTGGCATATAGTTGCTCATAGTGTACACCAATAATCCTTTGAATTTCTGTGATTTCAGTTGTAATATTTTTTATCTGTGATTTTATTTATTTGGGTCTTCTCTCTTTTTTTAGTCTGGGTAAAGGTTCATCAGTTTTGTTTAACTCTTTAATTAAAAACAACAGTTTTTATTCTTCTGTTTTTCTTTATTTCAACTTCATTTAGTTCTGCTGTGATCTTTATTATTTCTTCTCTTCACTATTTTGGGTTTGGTTTGCTCTTGCTTTTTTAGTTCTTTAAGATGCACTGTTAGGTTGTCTAATTGAAGCTTACCCTCTTTTTTGATACAGGTACTTATAGCTATAAGGTTCCCTCTTAGTACCACTTTAGCTGCATCCCATATGTTTTGGTATGTTATGTTTTCATTGTCATTTGTTTCTAGAAATTTTTTCACTTCCTTCTTAATCTCTTCATTGACCCTCTGGTCATTAAGGAGCATATTGTTTAATTTCCATGTATCTGTATAGTTTTGAGAATTCCTCTTGTTATTAATTTCTAGTTTCATTCCATTGTAGTCAGAGAAGATGCATGATAATATTCTAAGTTTTTTGAATGTTTGAAGTCTTATTTTGTGACCTAACATATGGTCTATCCTTGAGGACAATTCATGTGCTGAGGAAAAGAATGTGTATCCTGCAACCATTGGATGAAATGTTTTATAAATATCTATTAGATCCATTTGATCTACAACACAGATTAAGTTTGACGTTTCTTTGTGATTTTCTGTCTGGAAGATTTGTCTAATGCTTGAAGTGGAGTGTTATTGTCTGCAGCTATTATTGCATTGGAGTTTATCTCTCTTTGTAAATCTAACAACAATTTCTTTATATCTCTTGGTGCTTCAGTGTTGGGTGCATATATATTTAAAGTTGTTACATCCTTTTGCACAATTTATCCTTTATCATCATATAGTGACCTTATTTGTCTCTTGTTATAGTTTTTGTCATAAAATATATTTTTTCTGACAAAAGTATAACTATCCCTGTTCTTTTCTTGTTTCCATTGGCATGGAATATCTGTTTTTATCCCTTTGTTTTCAGTCTATGTGAATCTTTAAAGACCCACATGAATGGGTCTCTTTTTTTTCCCCATTTAGCAATCTTATGCCTTTTGATTGGAGAGGTTAGTCTATGATTGGAGAGGTTGGTCTATTTACATTAAATGTTAATATTGGTGAGTAAGAACTTACTTCTATCATTTTGGTACTTGTTTTCTGGGTGTTTTGTTTTCTTGTCTTCCTTTATTCTTTTTTCCCATCTTTCTTTTAGTAAAGGTATTTCTGTCTGGTTATATGATTTAGTGTCTTGATTTTTACCTTTTTGTGTATGATTTTTGGTTTCAGTTTACCATGAAGTTTGCAAATAGTATATTATAATCCATTGTATTTAAACTGGTAACAATGTAACACTGTTTGCATAAACAAACACACAAAAACTAATGAAAACTCTATGCATTGATTTTATCTTGCTGCTTTTTTTAACATTTTGTTGTTTCTATTTATATCTTATTGTGTTGTCTCTTTAAAAGTTATTTTAGTTATTATTATTCATTGATTGATTATTTAGTCATTCTATTTAAAGAGTAATTTACACACCACAATTACAATATTTTTTCTGTGTATGTACTATTACCAATGAGTTTTGAACTTTCAAATGATAACTTATTGCTCATTAATGTCCTTTTCTTTCTGCTTAAGGTATTCCCTTTAACATTTCCTTTAGGACAGATCTGGCGTTGATGAATCTCTCAACTTTTGTTTCTCTGAGAAAGTATTTATCCTTTATGTTTGAAGGTTGTTTTCACTGAATATACTATTCTAGGTTAAAAGTTTTATTCCTTTAGCAGTTTAAATATGTCATACCACTCTCCTTTGGCCTATAAGATTTCCACTGAAAAGTCTGCTGCCAGATGTATTGAAGCTCCATTTTATTTTATTTGCTTTTTTGTTCCTGCTGTTTATAGGATCCTTTCTTCATTGAGAATTTGATTATTAAATGCCTTGAGGTAGTCTTTCAGTTAAATCTGCTTGGTGTTCTATACCCTCTTGTACTTGGATATTGATATCTTTCTCTTTGTTTGGGACATTCTCTGTTACTATCCCTTTGAATATACGTTCTTTCCCTATCTCTTTCTATACTTCCTTTTCCCAGACAATAATTCTAAAGTTTCCCCTTTTGAGGCTGTTTTCTAGATCTTGCTGTCGTGCTTCATTTTCTCATATATATTTTTTGTTTTGCTTGTATTTTTAAGTAGCCTGTCTTCAAGCTCACTAATTAATTCTTCTGCTTAATCCTGCTATCAAAAGACTCTGGTGCATTCTTCAGTATGCCAATAGCATTTTTCAACTTCAGAATTTCTGTTTGATTCTTCTGATTATTTCAGTATCTTTATTAAATATATGTCCTAGAATTCTGAATTCCTTCTCTATATTATCTTGAATTTGGAGGATTTCGTGAAAATAGCTATCTTGAACTCTTTGTTGGAAAGGTCATATATTCACATACCTCTGTTTCTACAGGAATGGTCCCTGGTGTCTTATTTAGTTCATTTGGTGAGGTCATGTTTTCCTTGATGGTTTTGATACTTGTAGATGTTCATTGGTGTATTTATTGTAGTCTCCAAAGGCTGGGCTTGTTTGTAGTCATCCTTCTTGGGAAGGCTTTTCATATATTCAAGACAACTTGGATATTGTGATCTAAGCTGTATCTGCTTTAAAGTGGATACCAGGCCCCATAATGCTGTGGTTCTTGAAGATGCCTAGATGTACTACTTTGATAGTCTTGGATAAGATCTCAGAGAATTATCTGGATTAAAAAGCAGAGACTCTTGTCCTTTCTTCTTAGTTTCTCCAAAACCAATGAAGTAACTCTCTGGTTTGAATCACCTGGAGCTGGGTGTAGAGTGACACAAGCACCACTGTGACCACCACCTTTAGGACTACACTGGGTCAGACCCAAAGCCAGCACAGCACTAGGTCTTGCCCAAGGTCTGTCAAAACTCCCTGGTTACTGCCTATGTTTGTTCAAAGCCCTGGGGCTGTACAATCAGTAGATGGCAAAGCCAGCTGGTCCTATGTTTCTCCCTTCAGAGCAGCAAGCTCCTGCTGGTTCTGCAGGGGTCCAGAGATGCCATCCAGTAGCCAAGATCTAGAGTAAAAACTTTATAAATCTACCTGATGTTTTATTATACTTTAGTAGAGTTGGCACTCAAACCACAAGACATAGTACTTTCCACTTTTCTACCGTTTCTAAAGATAGAGGTGGCCTCACCAGGTGGTCACCACCAATTCAATCCCATGGGGAATACTGCCAAACTACCGCTAATATCCCCTCAAGGCCTAAAGGCTCTTTAGTGAGATTTTGTTGAATGCTGCCTGACCTGGGACTCACTCTTCAGAGCCCTGTGATCTTCTTTGGCCCAAGGCAGATCCAGAAATTCCATTCAAGAGCCCAGTCCTGGAATAAGGGAACAAAAGAGCCTAACTGATGCTCTACACTTTTGTGACTGAGCTGGTACATAAGGTGAAAGACAAAGTACCCTTTACTTTTTCCTCTCCTTTTCTCAGGCAGAAGGAGTCTTACCCCATAACCACTACAGCTGGGAGTGCGCTGGGTATCAACTGAAGCGAGCAAGTCTCAGAGTCTCGCCCAAGTCCCTTAATCTATTTCCTGCATATCACTGGTGATTATTCAGTTCCAAAGGGCTCCTCAGTTAGCAGATGATAAATCTTACCAGGACTTGGTCCTTCCCTTCAAGGCAGCAGCTTCTCTTTCCATTGAGTGTGTCTAGAAATGTCATCTGGAAGCAAGGTCCTGAAAGTGGACCTCATGACACTGATTGATGCCCTGTCTTGCTGTGTTGAAGCTGATATCCAAGATGCAAGACAAAGTTTTCCCCGCTCTTCCATTTCCTCTCCTCAAGCAGAAGGAAGGGTTCACTTTTGGAGCCACCCGCTGTGCAGCCTGGTGTTAGGAGACGGGTAATACTAGCACTTTCTGAGCTGCCCTGGCTGATGTCTCCTTAGATTGCATGTCCCTCAGTCCATTGTCTCTAGGACAAGTTCAGCATGGGGGCTTATGTGAGCATTGCAGTCCTTGTGGCCTAGACTACCTTTCAAGTTTATTAGGGCTTCAGAGCACTTTAGCCTTCAGTGGTGAGGGTTGTGGGAACTCACGTTCTGACCATTGAGATAGGCAATTCCCATCTGGCTCGGTCTAGTCCAAATGCTCTCTCATTAGACAGGTGTCAGGTGACTTTTGTCTGGTTTTTCCTTTCTGTTATAACAAGGGCATCACTGAGTTCATTGCTGCACAATTGCTGGCTCTTCCTCCCGCAGCACACAGAAGTGTTCTCTGCACCATGCTGCTGCTGCTCGGGGATGAGGGGTGGCATCAGTGATTCAAGACTGATTTTCCTACCTCTTCAGGCTTTTTTTCAGGAATATAAAGATAAAATCAGCTACTGTGAGTACTCACATGCTTTTTTTTTTTTTTTTTTTTTTTTTTTTTTTTTTTGTAGATAGTTGTTAAATTGGTGTCATTGTTGGGAAAACAATTGATAAAGACTTCTATTCTGCCATCTTGCTCCACACTTTTTTCTAATTTTTCTTAAATTTGTATTGACTAGGCTTTTCAGATTTTTTTCCCTTAAGGGTGTGACTTTAATGTTGAAGGTTTATTGTAGCATATTTGGCTTTCGCTGCTTTCAGATGCTGTATGAGTTTCTTGGTTATAGGGAGTCTTCTATGATGGCTTTCTTAGATGGTGGTTATAGTAGTGATGTGCTCAATGTGTGAGCAAGTTTACTACCTCCTGTATGGTTAGAATGGCAGAGGTCTTATGAAGCTTATCTCATTCCCTACTGGTCTGCACTTATTTATTTATTTATTTATCCATTATTTTATTTACTGGATTCAATAATTCATGCTTCAGGCTAGTAGGGGAAATGTCCATGGGTAAAATCTGGCTGTGCCTAAAGAAGGTGGGTAAAGGCAATGCTCAATGGTGGGCAGAGGTCTCAGCCTTGACAGAGGCTGCTTGGGGAGTTCTCAGTGAAACACAATAAAGTTGTATCAGTGGGAATGGTGGCAGGTGTGAGAAAGCAAGCAAGAGGAGAGAAAACTGCTTTATAATACCATCAGATTTTTTGAGAACTCGCTCACTATCACTCAAACAACATGGAGTAAAATGCTTCCATGATTCACTCACCTCCCACCTGGTCTGTCCCTCAACACATGGGGACACAGAGCCAAACCATATAATTTCACCCCTGGTCCCTCTAAAATCTCACATTCTCACATTTCAAAAAACAATTATGCCTTCCCAACGGTCCCCCAAAATCTTAACTAATTTCAGCATGAACTCAAAAGTCCACAATCCAAAGTCTCATCTGAGACAAGGCAAGTCTCTTTCACCTATGAGCCTGTAAAAATAAAAAACAAATTAGTTCCATCCAAGATGCAATGTGGGTACAGGCATTGGGTAACTACACCTGTTTTAAATGGGAAAAATTGGCCAGGATAAAGGGGTACAGGCTCTATGCAAGTTCAAAATCCAGCAAGGAAGTCATTAAATCTTAAATCTCCAAAATAATAATATCCTTTGATTTTATGTCTCATATATCCCAGTCACACTGATGCAAGAGGTAGATTCCCATTGTCTTGGGCACCTCCCATCCCTGTGACTCTGCAGGGTAAAACACCCATGGCTGCTTTCATGTGCTAGCATTGAGAGTCAATGGCTTCTCCAACTCAACAGTGCAAGTGATTGATACTTGCACCCCATTCTGGGGTCTGAAGGACGATGGCCCTCTTCATAGCTCCACTAGTAAGTGCCCCACTGGGGACTCTGTGTGGGGGCTCCAACCCCACATTTTCCTTCTGCACTGCCCTAGCAGAGGTTTTCCATGAGGGCCCTGTTCCTGAAGCAGACTTCTGTTTGGACATCCAAGCATATCCATATGGCCTCTGAAATCTAGGCAGAGGTCCACCAAACTTCAATTACTGACTTTTGTGCACCCACAGGCCCAACACAGTGTGGAAGCTGCCAAAGATTGGGACTTGCACTCTCTAAAGCAATGGCCTGAACTGTATTTTGGCCCCTTTTAGCAATGGCTAAAAGACAGGGCACCAAGTTCCAAGACTGCACAAAGCATCAAGACCCTGAGCCCAGCTTATGAAACCATTTTTTTCTTCTAGGCCTCTGGGCCTGTGATGAGAGGGCCTGCCTTGAAAACCTCTGACATGCCCTGGAGACATTTTCTTTATTGTCTTTGTGATTAACATTCGGCTCCTCATTACTTATGCAAATTTCTGTAGCTGACTTGAATTTTTTCCCAAAAAACCGGTTTCTCTTTTCTATCACATCATCAAGCTGTAAATTTTTCAAACATTTAGGCTCTGCTTCCCTTTTAAGCACAAATCCCAATTTCAGATAATTTCTCTCAAGTCAAAGTTCCACAGATCTCTAGGGCAGGGGCAAAATGCTGCCAGTCTCTTTACTAGCAAGAATGACCTTTATTCCAGTTCCCAAAAAGTTTCTTATCTCCATTTGAGACGGCCTTAGCCTGGACTTCATTGTCCATATCACTATCAGAATTTTGGTGAAAACCATTCAAGAAGTCTCTAGGAAGATTCAAAGTTTCCCAATCTTCTGTCTTCTCTGAGCCCTCCAAACTGTCTTAACCTCTGCCTGTTACCCAGTTCCAAAGTTTCTTCCACATTTTCAAGTATCTTTATAGCAATACCCCACCCTCTGTGGTACCCATTTACTGTATTAGTCCATGTTTACACTGCTATAAAGACATATTAAAGACTGGGTAATTGATAAAGAAAAGAAGTTTAATTGACTTACAGTTCCACATGGCTGGGAAGGCCTCAGGAAACTTGCAGTCATGGCAAAAAGGAAAGAGGTATGTCTTACATGGAAGCAGGTAAAAGAGAACGAGCAAAAGCAGAGGAAACTGCTTTACAAACCATCAGATCTCATGAGAATTCACTCATTATCACAAGAACAGCCTGAGGGAATATGCCCCCATGATGTAATCACCTTCCACTTGTCCCTCCCTCCACACCTGTGGATTATGGGGATTACAATTTGAGATAAGATTTGGGTGGGGATACAGAATCAAACCATATCAACTGCCAAGCCAAGATCTGTTGCCAGCACTTAATGGGAGAGGGGTTTACACTCTCAGAACACTGAGGAGGAGCATGATTGCAAATGTAAAGAAATACAAAGGAGCCTCATGTCTGAGTAAGAGCCTATCTACCAGCCATTATGTTTAAGCACTATCTACTGCATTGCAGCCTAAACTGTAGCAACAAAACTACTTTGATAAAATAAACCCCTGTTAACAAAGGGCAAGAATTCACTCACAAATAAACATTTTAGGATGCCTCAGCTGTATGAAAATATCTAGAAAGGAGCCAATTGACTATACTGAGAATACACCACAGTTAAAGGAACATCAGTCCACATAGATGAGAAAGAACCTGTGTGAGAATTCTGGCAATTCTAAAAGCCAGCATGTCTTGTTACCTCAGAACAACTATATTAGCTCCCCAGCCATGGTTCTTATTGAGAATAAAATTGCTGCAATTACAGACATAGAATAATGAATCTTAATGGCAACGAAGATTAGCAAGATTCAAGAGAAAGTTGAAACGCAACTCAAGGAAGCTAAGGAATCCAATAAGAACATATAAGAGCTGGCAGATTAAAGAGCTATTTTAAGAAAATACCAAAATGATCATCTAGAGCTACAAACTCACTACGAGAATTTTATAACAAAATTGAAAGTATTCATAGGAGGGGAGACAAAGCTGAGGAAAGAATCTCAGAGCTCAAAAACTGCTTTTTCACATTCATGCAGTCAGGCAAAAATAAAGGAATATGATTTTTAAAAATAAATGAAACATCTAAGAAATGTAGCGTTATGTAAAGAGATCAAACTTAGAAGTCATTGACATCTCTGAAAGAGAGAGAAACAGAGAAAACAATTAGAAAATATATTTGAGCGTATTATTTACGAAAATTTCCTTAACCTCACTAAAGAGGGGGACATTTAATTTCAGGAAATTCAGAGAACCCCTGCCAGACCCTATGCAAGATGACCATCCACAAGACACATAGTCATCAAATGCTCCAAGGTCCATGTGAAAGAAAAAGTATTAAAGGCGGCTAGAGAGAAGGGGCAAGTTATATACAAAGGGAACCTATCGTGCTAACAGTAGACCTTTTAGCAGAAACCCTGCAAGCCAGAAGAGGTTGGAGACTATATTCAGTATCTGCAAACAAAATAAATTCCAACCAATAATTTAATATCCAGTAACACTAAGTTTCATAAGCAAAGGAGAAATAAAATCCATTATAGACAAGCAAATACTATGGGAATTCTTTACCAATAGACCTGTCTTATAAGAGGTCCTTGAGAGAATGCTAAACATGTAAATGAAAGACTATTACCTGCCACAACAAAAACACACTTAAGTAGAAAGATCACTGATACTACAAAGGCAATACACAATCAATCCTACATAACGAGCAGCTAACAACATGACAGTAGGTTCAAAGCTGCACGTACCAATATTAACCTTGAATATAACTGAGCTAAATGCCCAACTTGAGAGTCACACAGTGGCATGTTGGAAAAAGAAGCAACACCCAACCTTATGCTGTCTTCAAGAGATCCACATCACATGCAATGACACCCATAGGTTCAAAGTTAAAGGATCAAAATAATTTATCAAGCAAATGGAAAACAAAAAAGAGCTGGGTTTGCTATGCTTATTGCAGATGAAACAGACATTGTAATAACAAAGTTAAGAGGACAAAAAAGAACATTATATAATGATAAAGGGCTCAGTTGAAGAAGAAGAGTTAACTATCTGAAATATGTATGTATCTGACACTGGAGCATCCAGATTCATAAAACAAGTTCTTAGAGACCTATGAAGAAACTTAGATAACCATACAATGAGAGTGGGAGACTTCAACACCCATTCCCTTAATTAGGTAGATCATTGAGGCAGAAAACTAAACAAGATTTCCAGGACCTAACTTAACACTTGACCACATGAATGTAACAGATACCTACAGAACACTCTACCCAACAAAAACAGAATATGCAATTTTCTCGTCTGCATATGGCACATACTCTAAGTTTGAGCACATAGTTGAATAGGAAACAATTCTTCACAAACTCAAAAAAAATCATACACACCACAATTTCAGACCACAGCACAATAAAAATGAAAATCAATGCTAAAAAGGTCTATTGAAAAGCTATGATTGCATGGAAATTTCAGAACATGCTCCTGAACGACTTTGGGTGAACAAAGAAATTAAGGCCAAAATTAAGAAATTATTTGAAACTTATTAGAACAAAGATACAACATACCAGAAGGTTTGGGACATAGATGAGGCAGTGTAAAGAGGAAAGTTTATAGTACTAAATGCCTACACTAGAAAGTTAGGAAGATCTCCAATTAAAAACCTAACATTATACCTAGAGAAACTAGAAAAACAAAAGCAAACAAACCCCAAAACTAGCAGAAGGCAAAAATAATGAAAATTAGAGCTGAACCAAATGAAATGGAGGCAAGAATATCTATACAAAAGATCAACTAAATCAAATGTTGGTTCACTGAAAAAAAAAAAAAAAAAAAAAAATAAGATTGATAGACCACTGGATAGACTAATAAAAAAGGCAAAATTCAAATAAATATTATCAAAAATGAAAAAGTGGTCATTATCACCAATGCTATAGAAATAAAAACAAAACAACAAAAAACCTCCAAGTCAAACACAAACACCACCATGTGCAAAAACTGGAAAACATAGAAAAACTGAATAAATTTCTGTAAACATACAAGCTCCAAATATTGAACTAGAAAAAATTGAATCCATGAACAGACTAATAATGATTAATAAAATGGAATCAGTAATTAAAAAAAAAAACGATATCCATAAAAAGCCCTATTCCGAAAGTATTCACAGCTTAATTGTAATGGATGCATAAAGAAGAGCTGGTACCAATCTTACTGAAACTATTTCATAACTTCGAGGAGGAAGGTCTCCTTCCTTACTCATTCTATGAGGCCAGCATCTTTCTGATACCAAAACCTGGCAGACACACACACACGCACACACAATTCTGGACAATATCCCTGATGAACATAGGTGGAAAAATCCACGGCAAAATACTAGCAAACCAAATGCAGCAGCATATAGAAAAGCTAATTCACCATGATTGAGTTGTCTTTATTTCTGGGATGCAAGGTTGTTTAAACATATACAAATCAATAAATGTGATTTATCACCTAAACAAAACTAAAACAAATAAACACATGAGCATCTCAATAAAAGCATAAAAAAACTTTTGAAAAACTTTGACATCCCTTTACATTAAAAACTCTCAACAAGCTAAGCATCAACGGAACATACAGCAAAATAGTAAGAGCAATCTATGACAAACCCACGGCCAACATAACACTGAAAAAGAAAAAGCTGGAAGGATTCTCTTCTCACCAATCCTATTCAACATAGCAGTGGAAATCCTATCCAGAGAAATCAAGCAAGATAAATAAATAAAAGGCATCCAAATTTTTAAAAAAGTCAAACTATCTGCTCAGATGATATAATTCTATATCTAGGAAACTACATAGTATTTGCCCAAAGGTTTCTAAAAACAATAAACAATTTCAATAAAGTTTCAGGATACAAAATTAATGTACAAAAATAACAGCATTTTCTATACCCCCATAATATTCAAGCTGAGAGTCAAATCAAGAATGCAATTCTATTCCCAATAGCCATAAAAAAAAAAAAAATCTAGGAATACAGCTAACCAGGGAGGTAAAACACCTCTACAATAAGAATTAAAAAACAACGCTGAAAGATTATGTGTCACATTGTTGTGATGTCACAAACAAATGGCAAAACATTTTATGCTCATGGATAGAAAGATTCAGTATTGTTAAAGTGGCCGTACTATCCAAGCAGTTTACATATTTGGGGCCATTTATATCAAACTACTAATGATATTTTTCACAGAATTAAAAACATATTCTAAAATTTATATGGAAACAAAAAAGACCCCAAATAGCCAAAGCAATTCTAAGCAAAAAGAACAAAGCCAGAGGCATAACATTACCTGACTCAAAACTATACTATGAGGCTAAAAAAAACAAAACAGAATGATATTATACAAAAACAGACACATAGAGAACCAGAACAAAATAGAGAATACGAAAATAAAGCTTCACACTGACAACCATCTGATCTTTGGTAAAGCCAATAGCAAGAAGCAATGAAGAAAAGACTTTCTATTTAATATATGGTGCTGAGATAACTGACTAAAAATACACAACAGATTGAAGCTGAGACTATTTTTTTCACCATATGCAAAATTCAACTCAAGATGGATTACAGACTTAAATGTACAACCTAAAACTATAAAAACCCTAAAAGAAAACTTAGGAAATACAATTCTGAACACTGGTCCTGGCAAATATTTCATGACAAAGGCTCCAAAATCAATAGCAACAAAAACAAAAATTGACAATCGAGACAAAGTTAACTAAAAGAGTTTCTGCACAGTGAAATAAAATATCGACAAAGTAAACAGGCATCATAAAGAATGGAAAAAAATTATTTGCAAGTCATGCATCCCACAATGTTCTAATATCTACAATCTATAAGTAACTTAAACAAATGAACAGGTTGGCCGGGCACAGTGGCTCACATCTATAATTTCAGCGCTTTGGGAAGCCGTGTCAGGTGGATCACCTGAGCTCAGGAGTTCGAGACCACCCTGGCCATTATGGTGAAACTCTGTCTCTATTAAAAATACAAAAAATCAGCCGGGCATGGCATGCACCTGTAGTCCCAGCTACTCAGGAGGCTGAGGCAGGAGAGTCACTTGAATTTGGTAGGTGGAGACTGCAGTGAGCCAAGATTGCAACACTGCAGTCCAGCCTGGACAATGGAGTGAGACTCTGTCAAAAAAAAAAAAGAAAGGAAGAAAGAAAGAAACAAGAAAGAAAGACAGAGAGAAAGAAGAAAGAAAGAGAAAGAGAGAAAGAGAGAAAGAGAGAAAGAAAGAAAGAAAGAAAGAAAGAAAGAAAGAAAGAGAAAGAAAAAAGGAAGAAAGGAAGAAAGGAAGGAAGGAAGGAAAGAAGGGAAAGAAAGGAAAAGAGAGAGAGAGAAAGAAAGAGAAAGAAAGAAGAAAGAGAAAGAAAGAAAGAAAGGAAAAGAGAGAGAGAGAAAGAAAGAGAAAGAAAGAAGAAAGAGAAAGAAAAAGAAAGAAAGAAAAAGAAAAGAAAGAAAAGAAAGAAAGAAAGAAAGAAAGAAAGAAAGAAAGAAAGAAAGAAAGAAAGAAAGAAAGAAAGAAAGAAAAAATGAACAGGCAAAACACCAAGTAATCCATTAAAAAATGGACAGAGAACATAGACACTTCTCAAAGAAGACGTACATACGGCCAACAAGCATTTAAAGAAAGTCTCCACACCAGTAATTATTAGAGAAATACAAATCAAAACCACAATAAGGAATCATCTCACATCAGTCAGGATGGCTATTATGAAAAAGTCACAAAATAACTGTTGCTGACAAGATTGCAGAGAAAGTGAACTCATATACACTGCTGGTGGGAATGTAAATGAATCACTGTGGAAAGCACTTTAAAGGTTTCACAAAGAATTTATAATACAATTACTATTCTACCCAGCAATCCAATTACTGTATATACCCAAAGGGATATTAATTGTTCTATTATAAAGACAAATGCACATGTATGTTCATTGCAGCACTCTTCACATTAGCAAAGACATGAAATGAATCTAGATGCCCATCAATGGTAGACTGAATAAAGAAAATAGGGCACATATATACCGTGGAGTACCACACAGCCATTAAAAGGAATGAAATCATGTCCTTTGCAGCAACGTGGATGGAAATGGAGGCCATTATCCTAAGTGAATTAATGCAGGAACAGAAACACAAATACTGCATGTTATCATTTATGTGTTGGCACTAAACATTAAGTACACATAGACACAAAGAAGGGAACAATAGACACCAGGTCCTACTATAGAGTGGAGAGTGGGAGGACTATGAGGAAAGAAAAACTAGCTGTCAGTCACTATGGTCATTACTTGGTGACAAAAGAATCTGCACACCAAACCCCCATGATGTGCAAATTACCCATGTAACTAACCTGAACATGTATGCCCTGAACCTAAAGTGAAAGTTGGAAATAAAAAAGGCAAGAGAACATGGGTCAATCTCTTTCCAGTAGCAGACTTAAATATAAGTTAATTTAGTACAGTATTTGCCTATTTAAGGTATGTTGTATTTTTAAATATATAATTTGTGCAAAACTAAATAAATCTTTCAACTGGTAAAAACTCAGCTAACATCTGAGAATTTACCATTGTGTTTTTTCTATGAAGCATGCTATTTTCCCCTTTATATATCCTGACCCATTCCTGAAATATCTGAGACTGACAACACTTATTTCCGGGACCAAATTCAGCTGACACCTGCCCACAGAATAAGCATTTAAACCAGTCCTAACCAGAGGGCAATCACCAATCCTAGCCGTCAGAACTTGAGTTCCCACAAAACTTGCCAGCACGGCTAAAGTATTCTGGGTCTTTAAGTAAACTTGAAAGACAGTCTGGACTAGAAGGACCGCGATCCTTAGGCAAATCCCAGTGCTGAACTGGACCCAAAGAGAGTAGACTGGGGTGTCATGTGATCTACTTAGACAACAGCTGGAGCAACTAAAGGAGTGTGTGCATTCCTCCACCCCTATTCCAGGCTGCACAACTCACAGCTCCAAAACAGGTCTGTTTCTTCCACTTGAGGAGAGGAGATGAAAAAGTGAGGAGAACAGTGTCTTTCATCTTGTACAGCAGCTCAGCCATAGCAGGATAAGGCACCGGTCAGAGTCATGAGATCCCCATTCAAGGACTTAGTTCCTGGGTGACATTTCTAGACATATCCCAGGCCAGAAAGGAACTGGCTGCTTTGAAGGGAAGAAACCAGTCCTGGCAGCATTGATCACCTGCTAACTAAAGAACCCTTGGGCCCTGAATAACCAGCAGCAATAACCAGATTCTATGTTGAGGGACTTGAGTGAACCTCTGAGACCACCTAGCTTCAGGTACCAGCTCAGCAACAGGTGTGTAGAGTACGAAGCAGTTCCTGGGGTCCCTAATTCCAGAAACTGACTCTAGGATGGCATTTCCGGACCTCCCCTGGGCCCCAGGGGAGCCCACTTCACTGAGGGATGATTCCCAAGCAAGGCACCCTTTACTACAAGCTGACTTAATAGCCCTTGGGCCTTAAGGGAACATTGGTGGTAGCCTGACAGTACTCCCCATGGGTCAGTGGTGGCATTTACCATGGGGTAAGACTCCTCTGCATTTGGAAAGTGAAGGGAAGAGAGGGAAGGACTGCAACTTGTGGTTTGAGTGCCAGCTCTGCTGCAATACAATGGAACACCAAGTAGATTTCTAAGGCTTTGACTTTAATCCCCGACTCCCAGATGGCAACTCTGGAGTCACCCAGGATCTGAGGGAACTTGCCACCCTGAATGAAGTACACAACACTGGCTGGCTTTGCCACCTGCTGATTGTAGAACCTCAGGGCATTGAGAAAAAAAACATAGGTGGTAGCCAGGGAGTGGTTACAACAGTCCTTGGACAAGACCATGTGTTGTGCTGCCTTCAGGTCTGACCCAGTACAGTGTTAGAAGTGGTGGCCACAGAGCTCCTTGTGTCATTCCTCCCCCACCGTTAGGTCTCTCAGAACTAAGAGACAGATTCCATTTGTTTGAGAGAAAATAAGGGAAAAGAAAAAGAGTCTCTGCCTGGTAATCCAGAAAAATCTCTTGTGTCTTGGACAAGATCATCAAGGCAGTACCTCTATAAGCCCTAAGAACCACAGTCTTACTGGGCTTGGGGTGCAGTCTAAAGCAAATATAGCTTAGATCACAACATCCAAGTGATTTTGTATATATGCAAAGCCTTTCCAAGAAAGACAGGTACAAACAAGCCCAGACAGTGAAGACTATAATAATACCTAACTCTTCAATGCCAGACACAGAGGAACATCTACGAGTATCAAGATAATTCAGAAAAAAACGTGACCTCACCAAATGAACTAAATAAGACATCAGGGAGCAATCCCAGAAAAACAGAGATATGTAGTCATTCAGATATGAAATTCAAAATAACTGTTTTGAGGAAAATCTAAACAATTCAAGATAACAAAGAGGAGGAATTCAGAATTCCAGCACATGTATTTAACAAAGAGATTAAAACAAAAGTAATCAAGTAAAAGTTCTGCAGCTGAAAAATTCAATAGGCATGCTAAATACTGTAAGAGAGTCCATTGGTAACATAACTGATCAAGCAGAAGAAATAATTAGTGAGCTTGAAGTTGGGATATTTGAAAATACACAATCAGAGAAGACAAAAGAAAAAAGAATTAAGGAAAAACAATGAAACACACAGCACCTAGAAAATTGCCTCAAAAGGGCAAATCTAAAAATTATTGGCCTTAAAGAGGAGGGAGAGAAAGAGATGGGGTAGAAAGTTTATTCAAAGCGATAATAACAAAGAACTTTCAAAACCTAGAAGAAGACATCAATATTGAAGTACAAAAAGGTAAGAGAATACTAAGCAGACTTAAATAAAAAAAGACTATCTCAAGGCATTTAATAATCAAACTCCCCAAAATGAAGGATAAAGAATCATAAGCAAAAGAAGAAAAGAAACGAATTACATCCAGTGGAGCGTCAATACTTCTGGTAGCAGATTTTTCAGTGAAAACCTTACAAGCCAGAAGTGAGCAATGTGACATATTTAAAGTGATAAATTAAAAAAACAAGAAACAAATGCAAAAAACATTTACCCTATAATAGTACATCCTCAGAAAATACCCTTCAAACATTCAGTAGAAATACTTTCCCAGACAAACAAAAGCTGAGGGATTTTATCAACAACAGATCTGTCCTACAGGAAATGCAAAAGGGAGTACTTCAATCAGAAAGAAAAGGATGTTAATTAGCAATAAATAATCACTTCGAGGTATAAAACTCAGTGTAACAGTAACTACACAGAGAAACACAGAATATTATAACACTGTGGTGTGTAAACTACTCATACTTTAAATAGGAAGACTAAATGATTAATCAATAAAAAATAACTAAAACCACTTTTAAAGACATAGTAAAATAAGATGTAACTAGAAAAAATAAAATGTTAAAAGGCAGGGTGACAAAGTTAATGCATAGAGTTTTCATTAGTTTTGTTTTTGCTTGTTTGTTTATGCAAATAATGTTACATTGCTATTACCTTAACATAATGGATTACAAGATAGTATTTGCAAGCCTCATAGTAACATCAAACCAAAAAAAACATGCAACAAATACACACACACAAAAAAAGAAACTAAATTATATTACCAGAGAAAATTGCCTTCACTAAAGGAAGACAGGAAGGAAAAAAAGATGGAAGAGAAGACCACTAAACAACCAGAAAACAAACAAACAAACAAACAAAAACTAAAATGGCAAGAGTAAGTTTTCGCTTATCAGAAATAGCATTGAATGTAAATAGACTAAACTCTCTAGACAAAAGACATTACCGTATAAATTTACCAACTGATGTGTTGCCTATAAGAAATACACATCACCTATAAAGACACGTATAAACTGAAAATTAAAAAATGGAAATAGATATTCCATGTTAATGGAAACCAATAAAGAGTAGGAGTTGCTATACTTATATCAGACAAAATAGATTTCAAGACCAAAACTATTAGAAGAGACAAAGAGAGTCACTATATTGTGATAAAGTGGTCAATACAGCAAGGCAATATAACAATTTTAAGTATATATGCACAGACACTGGAGTACCCAGATATATAAAGCAAATACTATTAGTGCTAAAAAGAGAAACAGGCCCCAATAAAATAATAAGAACTGAAGACTTAAACACTCTACTTTCAACATTAGGCAGATAATCCAGACAGGAAATCAACAAAGAAATATCAGACTTAACTGCAATATATACCAAAATAGAACATTTTATCCAACAGCTGCAAAATACACATTCTTTTACTCAGCACATGAATCGTTCTCAATGATAAGTCACATGTTAGGTCACAAATAGAGTCTTTAAACATTCAAAAACTTGAAATAATATAAAGCATCTTCTCTGACCACAATGGGATAAAACTAGAAATTAATAACAAGATACATTTTGGAAACCATACAAATACGTTAAAATTAAACAATATGCTCCTGCATGATCAGTGTTTTATGTTACTGAAGAAATATTTTAAAAATTGAAAAATGTTTTGAAACAAATGATAGTGAAAACGCAACATATCCAAACCTATAAAATAGAGCTGAAGAAGTATTAAAAGGGGCAGGGCATGGTGTCTTATGCCTGCAATCACAGAACTTTGGGAGGCCGAGGCAGGTGGATCACCTGAAGTCAGGAGTTTAAGATCAGCCTGGACAACATGGTGAAACCCCATATCAACTAAAAATACAAAAATTAGCTGAGCATATTGGCCGGTGCCTGTAATCCCAGCTACTCGGGAGGCTGAGGCATAAGAATCACTTGAACCCGGGAGGTGGAGGGTGAAGTGAGCCGAGATTGCGCCACTGCACTCTAGCCTGGGCGACAAGAGTAAAACTCTGTCAAAAAAAAAAAAAAGGACTAAAAGGAAAGTTTACAGCTATAAAAATGCCTACATCAAAAAAGAGGAAATTTTTCAGGTAAACAATCTCACAATGCATCCAAAAGAGCTAGAGAATAAAGAGCAAGCCCAACTCAAAATTAGTAGAAGAAAAAAAAAGATTTAAGCAGCTGAGCAGATATAAATGAAATTGAAATAAAAAAATTTAAAAATCAATAAAACAAAAAGTTCTTCTTTAAAAAGTTAAACAAAATTGACAAACCTTTAGCGAGACTAAGAAAAAAGGATTCAAATAAATAAAATCAGAAGTGAAAAAGAGACATTATAACTGACACTGCAGAAATTCATAGGACCATCAGTGGCTATTATGTGCAACTATATGCCATTAAATTAGAAAATATAGAAGAAATAGATGAATTCTTAGACAGATACAGCCTATCAAGTTTAAACCAGAAAGAAATCCAAAACATAAACAGACCAATAACAACTAATGATATTGAAGACATAAACAAAGTCTTTCAGTGAAAACAGCCCAGGACTCAATGGCTTCACGCTGATTTCTACAAACATATGAAGAAAAACTAATATTAATTCTACCCAAATTTCCCCATAAAATAGAGGAGGAAAGAATACTTTCAAATTCATTCCAGTAGGCCAGTATTACCCTGATACCCAAACGAGTAAAAGAACACATCAAAAAAAGAAAACTATAGACCAATACCTGTGATGAACATTCATACAAAAGTTATCAACAAAATTCATTAGAAAGATAATTCATCATGACCACGTGGAATTTGTATCTTTGATTTAGTTTTGTTGGGTTATATTTGTGTCCAATGGAAATTTTGATCAAATTACAAAATCGGCTTAGAATATATCCATATCTTAATACAATATTTAAATAAATGCATCAATAATTTATTTAATTTTTGTTTATTTTCTAATATTCTGGAAGTCAGATGATCATTAATAGCAATTTATTATGTCATCCCAAAATTTAATTGCTTTTAATAAAATAATGCCTTTTTTAGTCTTTCAAAGACAAATCATGCTTTAAAATCTTTTCAAAAGTTCAGGCTAAGTTACCTGAGAGGATGTGCTTTAGTTCTATGTGTGAGAGAATAGGAAGCCTTTTATTGGAACATTACATTGATTCCATGTTTTCTTATAAAATAAGGGTAAATGAATTTGGTACAAAATAATACTTTTCAAAGAATATTAGTTAACAAAGAATGAATAAGCCCCCTTGAATACTAATCCTAACAGCTCTAGTTCTATTTTAGTTTATGATATTGAGAATGATAACCTGATTTAGAAAATTTCTTTTTCAAATTTACTGATCCTTTCTATTTCGTTGTTGAGCTTTTTGTTTTATTCATGCATTCTTTTTTGAACTACATTAAATTGTCAATTTGTGTTCTCTTGCAGTCCACAGAGGTTTTTTAGAAAAATCATTTTTAATTCTTTGCCAGGAAATTTGTGGATTTCAAATTCTTTGAAGTAAGTTACTGGAAATTTACTTTGTTCCTTTGGTTGTGTCATGTTTCCCAATTCTTTGTGATACTTGTAGTTTTATGAGGGTGTTTGTGCATTTTGAAGAAGCAGTCACCTTTTCCAGTCATTATGGTGGAATTGCTTTGGTAAGGAAAAATCTTAACCTGCAGAGGGCAAGTGTACGCATGTTGTGGCACGCTGTGGCACTGGGTTTAGAGGCACAGGGCACCAACTATGGGAGTATGTGGCGGCTCCAGGACTGTGTGGTGCACAGTTCATCAGCTCGGCAATAGTGGTCTGTAATGTGATGTTGGCAAGTTTGTTGTCCTTATTGGCAAGAGCTGTGGGAATTCTGCTGTGGATGTAAGGTTCGTTGGGATGGCATCTCTAGATCCAGTGTCAGGAGGCAGGGGCAAGTAGCAGTGGAGACCAGAGCTAACTATGGGTCGTGGCTGCAGTAACATGCATGGCAGCAGAGGCAAGGGCTGATTGTGAGTGCATGTATAATATTGGTGGCTGACAATGTGAACATGTAAAATTGCAGGAGCCAGCTATGTGCTGGTTACAAGAGTCAGGGTGGCTGTATGTGAGTGGACAGCTGTGACCCAAGCTGGAGGTGTACACATCTATACAGTTGCAGGCACTAACTGTATGCAAGCATGATTGTCTGGGCAGGCACCTGGAAACAGGACCAGTTATTTATGCAGGCACAGCTGTGGAGACTGGAGCTGGTAGCATATACTAACCTGAGTGTAGGGGTCAGCCTCAGGAACTCACATCTGCCTATATGAAAACCAAGCCAGTGGCAGGGAGCCCAGGGCCATTTGTGGGCACATGTGTAGTCGGTTTTCTGGGGTTCTGGGGTAGATCAGCCTTAAAAGCAGCAGCTGGTTTGAATAAAGAATGAGGAGGGCAGGAGTGGTGGCACAAGCACCTGGAGACTGTGTAGGAAAAAAAAAAAAAAAAAACGCTACAATGTTCTAAGCAGCAAAATCTTTAGGGGGTTTGCTGCAGCTATTCTGGCTGTCAGTTTCCTCAGGGGAAAAGCTTCTAAGGTATTCTATAATACAAGCTCCTAGGGGCTGCTATGTTGAACACTGTGGTGAAGCTGCAGGGCATTCATGAGGACCCTAAGTGTTGATGAGGTCATCAGAAGAACTGGGATAGTTCCTGCTTCATGGCTAACACTGATAGACCCTATCCCTCTTCTTTTTTCCACTCTGTCTCTAGGTATCTCAGCTATGTTGATCTCCCAGGCAATGTGGATTGAATGAAACTGTAGTTGGTCATTTGGGTAGTGCCCCAGTAGGCTGGGGAAGATGGTTGTTCTCCCTACTTTCTTTCTCTTGAAAGGGAGCACTCATGAGACAGGGGGTTCTGTCTTCATGATGAGCCGTTCTGGCCCAGGAGATAGGGATGATACAGGAAAAATGAACCTATTCTTCCTATCGTTGTAATGTGTTTTTCCTTCCACTGCATTGCTATAGCTTAGGTGGAGTCCTGAGCACTTCCACTGTTATTTTCATTTATAGGTAACTGCCAAATTGCTGCTTTATGTAGGGGCAAGTAAACTCGTAATCTCCTATTCTGCTATCATGTTACAAGAAAGGAAAAAAAAGTTAATAAAATGTTAAAGTGGCTAATAGTCGAGCTAATTAACTCAAATTTTCAAAACATAAAATCTTGTATAGTTCTTTATCCTATCACCAAATGGACTTCAAAATTATGATGTATTTTCCAGAATCTTTATTATTTACCAATTATTCTGATTTTAATATTGTACATTTTCTTAGGAATATCCAAATTTTCTGTGACTTACGAATTATAATTACAGGAAAGGAAATTATTTATTGAGCAACTCTCAGGGATTTTTTTTTTTTTTGTCTTATGTTTGAATTAAAAGTCTGAGGCTTCAAATAACTTTTGTGTATGTAAGTTATACCTATTTGTTGTGGGAAGTCAGGGACCCTGAACAGATGGCTGGAGCCACAGCAGAGGAATATAAATTGTGATGATTTCATTTTAATATGGACATTTATCAGTTCCCAAATAATACTTTTATAATTTTTTATGCTTGTCTTTAATCTCTTAATCCTGTTATCTTCGTAAGCTGAAGATGTGCGTCACCTCAGGACCACTGTGATAATTGTGTTAACTGTACAAATTGATTGTAATAACATGTGTGTTTGAACAATATGAAATCAGTGCACCTTGAAAAAGAACAGAATAAAAGAAATTTTTAGGGAACAAGGGAAGACAACCATAAGGTCTGACTGCCCGTGGGGTTGGGCAAAAAGAGGCACCTTTTTCTTCTTGCAGAGAGCCTATAAACAGATGTGCAAGTAGGAGAGATATCGCTAAATTATTTTCCTAGCAAGGAATATTAATATTAATACCCTGGGAAAGGAATGCATTCCTGGGGGGAGGGCTATAAATGGCTGCTCTGGGAATGTCTGTCTTATGCAGTTGAGATAAGGACTGAGATATGCCCTGGTCTCCTGCAGTACCCTCGGGCTTACTAGGGTGGTGAAAATCTCCGCCCTGGTAAATTTGTGGTCAGACAGGTTCTCTGCTCTCAAACACTGTTTTCTGTTATTTAAGGTGTTTATCAAGACAATATGTGCACCGCTGAATATGGACCCTTATCAGTAGTTCTGCTTTTGCCTTTTGCCTTGTGATCTTTGTTGGACCCTTATCAGTAGTTCTGCTTTTTCCCTTTGTCCTGTTCCCTCAGAAGCATGTGATCTTTGTTAGACCCTTACTAGTAGTTCTGCTTTTTGCCTTTTCAAGCATGTGATCTTTGTACCTACTCCCTGTTCTTACACCCCCTCCCCTTTTGAAACCCTTAATAAAAACTTGCTAGTCTGAGACTCAGGCAGGCATCACGGTCCTACCAATATGTGATGTCACCCCTGGCGGCCCAGGTGTAAAATTCCTCTCCTTATACTGTGTCTCTTTATTTCTCAGCCAGCTGACACTTATGGAAAATAGAAAGAACCTACATTGAAATATTGGGGGCAGGTTCCCCCAATACCTATTGATATTTCTCATATCAGAAATTTAAAAGATCAATTTTGCAAGTTATTTATTTATTTATTAAAAAAATCATATAAGCCAGTAGATGCTAACCTGAACAAATACTTTTATTAAAAATATATGTATACTTCCAAAACCAAATCAAATGAATAGAGCTTCATACCTCAGTATGAAGCATAAATTTTTAAGCATAATTTTCATTTATTGTGCAGAATAATAAAAAGATTTGTATTCAATGGTCAAGATATGGTAAAATAGGGTAATTGCTACTCCTTTACAAAGGACATTCATAAGTACTAAAATGAATAATTTTTTCCTTCAACGAATGCATGCTGCTGAAAAATACAACTATTACTAAAACAGTTTTGTGCCACTAGCTCATTTCATGCTAAGATACAGTTTTAACCATCACTGTTTTTGCATCACCAGTGCAAATAACAAAATAGTAAAAAAAAAAAAAAAAAAGCAAATAGTTTGATTTTCTGAATTCCCTAAAAATGTCTCACAAATTGATGAACTATACTTTGAAAAATACTACTTTATACTAACCTTATTGTCAATGGCTTCTAAACAATAGTTCTTTTAAAAGGAAAGGAGTATTATCAATTGAAGTATATTCTAGCTCAAAGATGATCTTTACACAATATATTGAATATATATACATATATGTACACATTCTATATTCTATGTTTACCAAAAAAGAGTTGCACTATTAGAAAACAAATAGATGAAAAGCACCAGATCATTTTCTCAAACACTTTTAGGATTTTAGGACAATTGATTTTGTTATTAATTTCAAAATACCTTCTCAAGCATCAGAAATATTTTAGTCACTAACATAGTTCATTTCTACGTTTTTAATATATGGAATATCTTACAGTATGTAAGTTAATGTCATTAGCCAAAGTAGTTAATTGGTCACATTTCCTACCAAACTTTTGGATTCATAGTGTGCTGATAAGAGTCTCTGGGAAGGATATGGTGTTACAAAGATAGAAGTACAAAAGGTTTATTGGTGATTAACACTTGTGAAAGGAAAGGGGAGGAAGCAAGATTGGGTAGATAAGTCATCAGATTGTGATGGGGACCTGAAAGTCTTTACCAGCTCAATGGGAAGTGTGGTAGCAAAGACCGACCATTAGTCCTACACTGGGCAGAAATGTCCAGGCTATGGTATTCACGTTTCCTGATCACTGACTGGGAGCCACCTTGAGAAGAATGTAACCTCAGTCTATAGGGTTTCCATGTAACTTAGTGAGTAGCAGTAACAAAATTCTGTGATTGGTTTATTTACCTATCACCAGGAAATTTAAAATATCTAAATCATTATACTGACCAGTATAATGGTCTCTGTCGGCAAATTTTCTCAACTTAGCATGCGTGAATGTTTTAACAATTATATTACCACATTCTACAAGTGGCTGTCTATACTCCACCAACAACCAAACATGGGGTCATCATTGCAGAAAAACAGTCAAAAGTGATTATGCCCTCAAATTCCATGTTTCCCACCTATTTTTGTGGACCATTTGTGCTGGTGTTTTATGGGATGCAGACACTGATACAGTTAGGAGCACGAAAGATTTATTGGAGAGTGATGCAGAGAGAAACCATCAGACAATGATGCAGACCTGACAAAGTCCCTGCCAGCCCAACAAGGGGGTTTACAGCAAGTATTGTCATTAGAGAAGTATGATATTGGGCAGAAATAGCTAGACTTTGTTCTTGCTTAGTCGTTGGCTGAGACCTTCTTCAACAAGAGCATGACCTTGGCCCAAAAGCTCAGGCTTTCTTCCACTGAGGCCTCTCACAGCTGGAGGCCATCAGCTAACCACACACTTCAAGGCAGGATGACCTTTTTAGGAGGGTCATCTGAACTCTGCATCTCAGTGTGTAACACAGATATTTATCAGTAAACTTGAAATCAGATAATAGTGTGTCTGTCTGTTCACTTAAATAAAATACTGCTGCATGATTTTAAAACATTGAGAAAGGAGAAAAGGAACTCTAATACTTCTCAAAGCTACTAAGTGACTATAATATATTCTTTCCAACGAATTGACACTTTAATTATGTGGATGATTTCTTCAGGAGCACAGTTGGAATCAGAAAGGCCATAATTACTCTTTCTATAATATTTCTGAGTCTTAAAAGAATTGTATTGGACAACTTTATAATATGAGGTTTTTCTTTGTAATTGTCCTCCAACCTTTCTAAGAAATTTAGGAATGCCCATGTCTTGCACATATTGCACTGAAAAGTATTGGATCCTGTTTCATGATTGGTGGTGCATTTTATAAGGGCCCCTTAAAAGCTTCAAAACAGAAGCTAAAAATATACTATGCTCATTGACCTTTTGCCATATTATGTTGTTTAAAATCTCTTGTGCAATGAAATAATGATTTTTCTTCCACAAATTGGAGAGCACAACTTTCAATTTGAGACACAACAAAAATAACAGCAACAGAAGTTAGAGTGAGTTTGCAGAAACAAACTAATATGTCTAGAAATTCATTTCTTCCTTGATTTTCTAAAATATTGCTGGCCAATTTTCCAAAATGCTAGCTGCATTGATGTTCTTGACATGTTATGTAAACAACAGACATCTAGTCTTCCAGTCATATAGAACTACATTTACAATAAAATGTTTTATATTTATATACATTTATAGAATTGCAGCATTAAAATATGGCTCTAAGGCTATATTTGCAAAGAGTTACTGCAAAATACATCTAAGACTAACTCTTTGGAATCATCTGCTTAAAAATTACTTCCACAAGCTGAGGGAGAGAAATGAAGTGTTCAGTCATGATAGTTGTTTTTAGTTCAGGAATTTGTATGACTGCCCTCTAAAATGTGCAGTACTATTCAGTAAACAAGTTCCTAGTTATCAAATCATCTTTGTGTAATGCTGGTAGCATAAATCTCCAAAGAATGATGGGAATGAGATAAAGGGTTAATTATATACTTGAAAGACTTAAGCTCAGAAACCGCCTTCATTCTTGTAGCTTTTGACCTCGATGATGAGAGTGTGCTGCCGAATCCAGGACCTATTATCACAGAACTAAACACAAATACACCTGGCCAAGGAATCAGAGAAACTGAGGAAAGATTCTGGGGCAAGTGACAGCAATTGCAGGCCCAGCTACTGCATCACATTAAGGGAGTGAGTAAGTCAGTGGATTAGTATCTGTGTGTGTTATAAAATGGCTGCTGTCTCTTTTCTGACCTTCAGTTCTCACCAAAGAAACTCCTCATACTTCGTCTTAACCAGAAACATTACAACAAAATAGAATTATGGGAAATGTAAAGATCAATGGTTAAATCAGTTATCCTTTTTGTTGTGTAACTTCCTATTAACACTTAGCTGTACTATGAATTTAGAGAGAAAATCAACTTCGGCTATTTGAAAACTTTCTATAACCAAAGATTTTTCTGCTGCAAAGAACATTCAGAAGAAGCCATTGGTTGTCCTTTAAAATTTCACAAGCTATGTTACAGCATCATCCAGAAACCAAGGAAATTATACAGGTGAAGCCATCACTTCAGAAAACAAAATAATCAAAAGCTTGCTGTTTAGAAACCTTGTCAAGGAAGTGGGACATCATGCAAGACATTAGTGATTATACCAATTATCTCTATTACTTGAAATAATGCATTCTGTCAAGAGCTAGAGCAATTGACCTTCTTCTTTAATTAAGCATATCTATCCACCAATGGACACATAGTATTGTATAAAGGCAGAAAATAACCAAAAAAATTAAAAGGCAGAGGAAAGTGTAGGGAAGCAAAATAATATTAATAATAATAATAATGATAATAATGTGATAGTGAATATTTACAAATTCATTAGACATATATTTTTAAGTGTTTATTTCAACATGAAAATGTTGCTAAGTAATTACAGGTTCAAAGTCAATGGTTAAACACGGAGATAAGGTGACTAACTAGATACTGACAGGAATAACTTCTTCCACTGAGAGACCAGACAGACCATCAAGAAGACAGGTGCACTCCAAACAGATCTTCAGAAAGAAGGCATTGACAGTGTAGGGGAGGAGGACACAGACCCTGGACTGAAAGGGAAGGAAGCTGAGTACCCTGAATGTGATTACTGAACAACAGGATGAATTCCTGACCCTGAGCAGCTCCAGGGGAAAAGGTAAGTAAAATAGTCTTGGGGTAACACATTCTTACCACAAACCTCCAGAATCCTAGCTGCAGGAGATGTCATGGCCCCCATGGACATTTGAGCTTGCATAAGTGACTGCCTAGAAAGTTGACAGAGGTGGAACTCTAACCTACATGAAGCACAGAGCGTTTGGCATAGGAACAGCTGAAGAGGAGCATGGCCATGGGTGCCCATTCCCCAAGGCTCACCGTATCCCTCTAGATGGAGTAAGCCTTTGTTGGCTGATGAACCTAGACAGAGCAAGGCTATCTTGCCTATGAATTTAAGCCAATCTGATCTATGTGTCCCCCTTTCTGCTGGCCTATCACAAGTTCCATGCCTCACTGCACCTACTTGCAGCATGGCCTCAGCTGCCTAGTCAAGGCACTTGCCAGGGACCACCACCATAGTTCTTTTGCTGGCAGACCCTGCCTAACAGTCAGAGAGCCTCTGTAGGTTGGCCCCCACAGGTGCCCTCCCCTAACTGCTTCACCAGCACACTTTCACCCACAATCTCTTTCCACTGCTTCACAGACACATACTTACCCACAGCCTCCCCACACTGTTTTGGTAGTGCACACCGGCCTGGAGCCTCACTGTTTCATTGATGCACATCACCTGCAGCCTCACCCTGCTGCTTTGCTGGCACGCATACACATGTTGACTTTGCCTCCACCCCACTGCCACCCAGCCACTGGCACACACACATGTGAGGGACCCATTGGTGTCCTACTGGTGGCACACATACATAAGGGAACCCCTTCTGTGTTGCCATCTCCCACCAAGGTGTGTTGGCCTTCAGCACCCCCGCAACCAATTCCCATTAAAGTCTTGTTGCCAGTGGATTGGGAATACCTTGGATCCTCCAGTGCAGACAGTGCTTAAACTTAGGGGGCCCAAGGAAAAAGCAGAAGCCTGGTCCTAGACCTACAGAGTTATAGCATGCAGCCCAGAAGTGTTAAGCTGAGCCTTGGTTGACTGAAATCACCCAAAAAGAAAGCCAAAAGTTTAAACCCAGCTCATACCACAGTAAAAGCATCAAGGACACAAAGCAAAAATCCCCAGCCAGAGAGCCAACTACAAACACTGAAAAAACAAACAAAAAATAAAAACCACGTCAACTCACCCAGATGAGGTAGAACTAGCACAAAAACTCTGGCAACTCTAAAAGCCAACATGTCTTCTCACATAAAAATAACCATACCAGATTCCCAGCAATGGTTCTTATTGATAACGAAATGGCTGAAATGACAGACATAGAATTCAGAATCTGGATGGCAATGAAAATCATCAAGATTCAGGAGAATGTTGAAAGCCAACCCAAAGAATCTAAGGAATCCAATAAAAAGAGATACAAGAGCTGAAAGACTAAAGAGACATTTTAAGAAAGAACCGAAACGAGCAACTGGAACTGAAAAGCTCACTACAAGAATTTCGTAATGCAATTAGAAGTATTAACAGAAGGAGAGACCATGCTGAGGAAAGAAGCATTTGAAGAACCCCTGCAAAATATACAAGTTGAACACCCTCAAGACACATGGTCATCAGATTCTTTATGGTCAGTGTGAACAAAAAAAATTAAAAGCATCTAGAGAGAAGGGGCAGGTCACATACAAAGAGAACCTCATCAAGGCTAAAAGTGAGACTTTCAGCAGAAACTCTACATTCAGAAGAGATTGGAAGCCTATATTCAGCATCCTTAAACAACAGAAATTTCAAATAAGAATTTCATATTTAGCCAAACTAAGTTTCAAAAGTGAAGGATAAATAAAACCCTTATCAGACAAGTAAATGCTAAGGGAATTAATTACCACCAGACTTGCCTTAAGGGAATGCTACACATGAAAACAAAAGACCGTTACCTGCCACTACAAAAACAGACAGTTAATTACATAGCCCACTGAAAATATAAAACAAGTATACAATTAAGTCTATATAACAACCAGGTAACAAAATGATGGCAAGGTGAAATCCTCCCACATTAAAATTAACTTTGAAAGTAATAAAGTTAAACACCACACATGAAAGGCACAGAGTGGCAAGTTGGATGAAGAAGCAAGACCCAACTGTATGCTGTCTTCAAAAGACCCATGGCACAGACAATGACATGCATAGACCTGAAGTGAAGAGATAGAGAAAGACCTATCACGCAAATGGAAAACAATAAAGAGCAGGGATTGTTATTCTTCTTTCAGACAAAACAGACTTTAAACCAACAAAGATACAAAAGGATAAAGAAGCATATTACATGATAGCAAAGAACTCAATTCAATAGAAGACTTAACTGTCCTAAATATATATGTTCCCGATATTGGAGCACCTAGACCGATAAAACAAGTTCTTAGAGACCTACAAAGAGACTTAGATAACCACACAATAATAGTGGAAGATTTCAACAACCCACTGAGTTTTATGCGTATCATCAAGGCAGAAAACTAATGACATTCAAGATCTAAACCGAACATTTGACCAAGTTGACCTAAAAAAATTTATAGAACACTCTCCCTAACAACAAGGGACTATACATTCTTCTCATCTGCACATGGCACATACTCTAAATTGACCACATGCTCAACCATAAAGCAATTGTCAACAAACTCAAGAAATCCGAACACATACCAACCACACTCCTGAAGCACAGAATACAAAAAAATGGAAATCAAGACCAGGAAGATCTCTCAAAATCATACATACAAGGAGACTGAACATGTGCTACTGAATGACTATTGTGTAAACAATGAAATTAAAGGAGAAATAAATTATTTGAAACTAATGAAAAAAAAGTTAGAACATACTAGAATCTCTGAGACACAGATAAAGCAGTGTTATAAGGAAAGTTTATAGCACCAAACACCACATCAAAAAGTTAGAAAGATCTCAGATTAACAATCTAATAGCACACCTACAGGAACTAGAAAAACAAGAGCAATCCAACCCCAAAGCTAGTGGAAGAAAATAAATAGCCAAAATCATAGTTGTACTAAAAAGATGCAAAAATCCATGCAAAAGATCAAAGAAATCAACAGTTGGTTTTTTAAAAGAATAAAGATTGATAGACCACTAGATAGACTAATTTTTTTAAAAACGGAGAGATGATCCAAATAAACACTAACAGAAATGACAAAGGTGACATTTCAATTGACCCCACAGTAATATGAAATATACTCAGAAACTGTTATGAACACCTCTATGCACAGTAACTAGAAAACCTGGAATAAATGGAAAAATGTCTGAAAATATACAACCTCCCCAGATTGAAT
Organism: Mandrillus leucophaeus; assembly: GCF_000951045.1. Classification (NCBI taxonomy): domain Eukaryota; kingdom Metazoa; phylum Chordata; class Mammalia; order Primates; family Cercopithecidae; genus Mandrillus; species Mandrillus leucophaeus. The sequence goes on along the minus strand of NW_012108064.1, from coordinate 354,703 downwards.
CAGGAAGCAATTGAATACCAGAACAGATAAATAATGAGTTCTGAAATTGAATCAGTAATAAGAAACCTAACAACCAGAAAAAGCCTTAGATCAGATGGATTCACAGCTGAATTCTACCAGACATATGAAGATTGGTGTCAATCATCAGATTGGTACCAACCCTACTGAAACTATTCCAAAAAGTCATGGGGGTACTCTTTCATAACTCATTCTATTAGGTCAGCATCATTCTGATACTAAAACTGACAGAGGCACAACAAGAAAGGAAAACTTATGGCAATATGCCTGAGGAACATAGATGCAAACATTCTCAATAACATACTAGCAAATTTAATCCAGCAACACATCAAAAAGTTGGTTCACCATGATTGAGTAGGCTTTATTCCTGGGATGCAAGATTGGTTCAACATATGCAAATCAACATACTTGATTTATCACAGAAACAGAAATAAAAACAAAAACCACATGATCATCTAAATAGTCACAGAAAGGCTTTTGAAAAATTCAACATATTTTCATGTTAAAAACCCTCAAAAACCTAGGAATTGAAGAACTATACCTCAAAATAATAAGGGCCACCTATGGCAAACCCACAACCAACATCATACTGAACTTGATTTTCCAGAAATTAAGGATGCCATTTTTACTGAAAATATTGGCTTTACGCTCAGGTTCTCTTGATTAACTTAGCCAATGATTTTTTTCCTGCCTAAACATGCAAGAAAAATGAAGCAAAAGTTATAACACAAAAATCCCTGTGAATTTTCAAAAGCCACATTGTATAACCCCTGCAATATTACTGCTTACAACCAGTTCCTTTCTGACCCAGTCAGATGTAAGAGGCCTCTAACTGGATCCAAGCCAATTAATTCCACGATCAAATCTGTTCCTGGCCCCAGTCCAATTTCTTTCACTACTCCAAACCCAGTTTAGATCAAAAATTTGCTCAAAGAAATCCTCGGAGCTCCGAAATCCGAGAGGGAGCTTACCACGATCCCCAGCTGCTTTGAGACATCAATGGACACAAACGGGTCCTGCAGGTACCTTGTGAGTTCACTCAGCACTCCTGGAGGTTTCTAGTAGCTCCACTTCGGATCCTGCTTCTGACACCATCTGATAAAAGATAAACTTCAGCTGAATTAAATTTAAAAGAGTTTAATTGAACAATGAACGATTTCTGAATTGGGCAGCCCCCAGAATCACAGCAGATCCACAGGGGTGCCTTCTGGTCAGAACAAATTTATAGACAAAAAAGGTAAAGTGACATACAGGAATCAGAAGTGAGGTACAGAAACAGTGAGATTGCTTACAGGTCAGCATTTGCCTTATTTGAAAGCAGTTCAAACATTCAGCAGTCTATGAGTGATTGAAGTATGGCTGCTGGGTTTGCAAACACTCAGCCATTGATATAGGTGCATATTATTAAGTTAGGTTTTCAATTTTGTCTGACTATTAAGCTAGGTTACATTTCATCCACAAGGACTCAAATATAGAAGTATGGAGTCCTTCTCAGGACATATTTAGTTTGCTTTAACACTGGAGGTCATTATCCTAAGCAAATTAACACAAGAACAGAAAACCGAATACTGCATGTTCTTGCTTATAAGTGGGAGCTAAATATTTAGTGCACATGAACACAAAGGGGAAACAATAGATTCTGGGGCTTACTTGATGATGGAGTGTGGGAGGAGGATGAAGATTGATAAACTATCTTTTGGGTACTATGCTTACTACTTGGGTGACAAAATCATTTGCACCAAACCTCAATAACGTACAATTTACACATGTATCAAACCTATGCATGTACCCCCGAAACTAAAATAAAAGTAGAAAAACAAGTCAGTGGTTTTTTATACTGACTTTTTGACCTCATACCCACATATTCATTATCTACAAACAAAATACAAGGAGTTATTCTGAGCATTGCCCTGAACCAACACCCTTCCACCACCCGCCAACATTTTTTAGGTAGAATAATAATTCACTGGAAGGCATTCAGATCCCTCAACAGTTTTAATGATTATTTGTGAAAAACACTTAGAGTAGTATGATAAATATTGTTGGTTTCAGCTTATGGATGTCTGAATATAGTACTTTGTCTATTCTAATTAGCTTCTGAAAAAGATTTAAAAGCCCTTTCTAAAAGAGCTAAAATTATATTAAAGTTGAGATTGCCTGAAGATCAAAATATTTCTTCAAATAATTAAACTCATCATCATTAAATTATATAAATATTATTTTCATTGTTCTGCATTGTTTTTATTCTTCACAACATCATCTAATTTGGATATATAATTAAAGAGAAGTACATTAGATACAACCTAGCTAGCTATGCCCTTCCAAAAGAAATAGTAAGTTGAGGCTATTAACTTTTGAAAAACTGATTAATGCATCTTTTCATTGATATCACTTTTATTGTTTTTTGGTTTTCTATGTTCTTATCTGGAACTGGCACATGTAAAAATAAGTAACAAATAAAGATAGCCTTTGCGGCCTTCTCTAAGTGTCAGATAATATGAGTCAACTATTCCAAAAATTATTAATATTGAACAATTTGTATCATCTTTTGATTCAATATAATCTTTCTTTTCTCCATTACTTTTGAAAATTTTCCTGTTACTTTTTATTCTAAGCGTGGGAGACATGTTAAGCCCATAAATGTACATTGCTTCTAAGTTGCAGTGCAAATGGAATTCAAGACAAAAAGTGTGATGGTAGAAAGCCATCAGGTATGCGCACTGAAAAGGAAGGCAACACAAATAGCCACTAAATGCAGCAATATTTAAACCAGCAATTCTCACAATTTTCTCAACTTGCTACTGGTAACATTCTTTTGTGAAACAAACACAGATATCTCCTTTAATAGACTTTGCTTTCCTTTACTTATGTCTGACAAACTTATAGTAATTAAAAACTGGACTGTGAGATTTTACTAGTCCTCCTAGGTTCTAATCTTGTCTCTGCCAATTTCTATTTATAATGTAATCATTCTGAACTTCTTAATCTTTATGTACTAAGAAGGCATGAAAATTATTTGAGACTCAAATGGATATATGTGAAAATGACTATAAACTGTAAAGTGATGTTTACATATAAAGTGGTATTATAATAAAATAAAATGTAAAGAAGTTTCAAGGAGTGGAACCAACATACTTATGGCTCCTTAATTTTTTTAATTATGAAGTCTTCTATTTGAGAGTTAAAGGTCTAGTAGGAAAAACTGATTCACATTTATCCATTCATTCATGTATCAAAGTATTATAGAATAGAAAAAGATAAGATAAAACTGCTTCATGCCAGTGCATGGCAAATAATAAATGCTTTAAGAACACCTGTTGAATGAATGAACATAATTTCTAGTAGACGGAATTAATTTATTTCACAAATAGTAATTGAGTATCCATTTTGTTTTAGTGTTGTGCCAGGTGCTGGGGACACAAAGATGACAAATATATACCTGATCCCTTATGCAGTGAAGTTTGCAGTCTTGTGGGAGATAAAGACATTAGTTACATAATCACATAAATAGATATAAAATTGCAATTGTGACAAATGTTATAAAATGAGGCACACAGTGCAGTGGCCACTGATAACAGGAAGACATAATCAGGCTAAGGATGTCAGGAAAGACTTTTTAATAAAAACAACACCTTAACCAAAACATGTTAGAGAAATATTAATCTGGTAAAAAATAAAAAGGGGAGGGTGCATATTCCAGGACAAAGGAGTAACATGTGAAATAGCCAAGTGGTAAAGTGAAAATGGCATGATGCCTTGGCAAAAGGCTACAGCAGTGTCAAGATGTTTCTTCTAAAAGCATTAGCAAAATATTTCAGAGCTTTATCAGGAAAATAATGTTATATTTATGGCTTGAGAATATAAACTTGATACAGTGTGCAGAATCCATTACAGAGTCCCTGATAGGGAAGGAAAGAATATTAGAAGGCTATAGGAGCAGTCCCAGCAAGAAATGATGCTAGCTATGACCGATGTGTTTTTAGAGGGAGACAGTAACAAATAGAGAGATTTGAAGTGCCCTTAGTAAGTAAAAACTAGACAAGTTAGTGGCAAGTTGGCTATGGGAAGTAAGGGAGAGGGAGGTGGTAGAGATTACCTGAATTGTACAACTGAGTGATGTCACTGTCATTTGTTGAGATAAGGAATACTGGAAGATAACTATATTTGAGGGTAAAACAATATTATAAACTTGGTTTTGGTTATGTTGAGTTTGATTGCTGCTTATGATGCTCAAGATGAGATGCAAAATTATCACCTGAGTATAAAGGTCTAGAAATTACCTGGCTAATCTCTTTTAGAAATATAAATCTGCACGTCATATGCATTGAAGCTATGGATGTAGGAAATGTCATCTTGGAAGAGAGTATAGGATGATTGGAGCACCTAGGACTGTACTTTGAAAAAGTATAACATTTAATAACTAGTTAGACAAGGTGACTGTGCAAAGAAGATGAGAATAATCATTCAGAAGATATGGAGAATGTCATGTCATTGTGGACTGCTGTAGAAGAGAGTTGTAAGAAGTAGAATTTGGTCAACAATATTAAATACTACCAAAGGATAAATAAGATGAGGACTGGAGGATGATAGTGGTAGACACTGGGAAATGGATGATAGAAGAGAACCAAATGAGACAAGTACAAAGATTATTATAGTATCATGTGCAGTTTGATATACGTAATAAGAGATAAAATACTATGAGAGTTTATAGAAGCAAAAATTAGTCTAGCTGGAAAGAATCAGTGAAGGCATCATGAAGGAATAAGCATTTGATTTGAATATAAAGAGATGTGAAAATAAATATGCAAAAAGTAATAACGTTGGAAAAAGAGAGTTCATCTGAAGACATTTATATTTATATGAGGCTGGAGCATAGAGAATTTGCACAGTAGTCACAGAGGTTAAGATTAGAAGAAAGTAGAATAAGTCGTCATACTGTGGAGGGCCTGCAATGAAAGGCTAGATAATTTACTTTTCATTTGGTAGGTATTACAGTACCATTTAAGCTTTTGGAAGAGAGAGATAATAAACTATAAAGAGAAGAGAACCTGGAAGTGGAAAGACCAGTTGGAGACTATTGCTTTAGTCCAAGGAAGATCAACTGAGGGTCAGAACTAGGATAGTGACAATGGATATAAAGAACAGGAGGCTGATGCAAAGGTACTGAGGAGAGAGAATGAGCAAAATTTAATTATTCATGTAATTATATTCAAAGGCAATTAAAAAATTATAAAAGGCATTGAAAACTCTTTCATTGGAAAGTAAGAAATAATTACTTGAAGGCTATTTGAAAATGTGTGTGGTCATCTCTATGCATTTGTTAAAAGCTTTTTTATCCTGTATTTCATTCCTGGTTGAAATCGCTAACCTGCTTTTCAAGCAATTTTCCACTTGGGTTGGCTCAAGGCTGAAGTGGTCACTTTGCCCTGATCCCATTACATTGCTTTCTCATTCTCAAATCTTCCTCTGACCCTTACCTTTAATGAGAAAATCCCTTTGCCACATTGCCAGCAACGGCTACAATTAGTCACTGTCACATCTGTCATGACTCTGCTTTATTGCAATCCTGATGCCCATGACTCTAACTAGAAGAGAAAAACGTGGAAGAATACTCCTATAAAGTAAACCCTGAGGAAGATGAGATGCAAAACTGCAATTAAGAGGTACTTTTTGCATCATGAGTCAAAGAAATTTGTTTTATTAAAAGGAGCATAAAGGGAAAGATAGGAAGATTTATGGTCATAGGAATTTTTAATAAACAGGGTCCCTGAATAAATAGATGTAGTATTTGAAGTGAATAAAATATTATCTTCAAAAATTAGAAAAATTGTTGTTAGTGCAGTAACACTTCTAAGCCTGACAGGTCATCAACATAGTCTACATATTTATTAAATTTATTAAAACTTATTAAACACCTAACCACAAACGTTAATCAAAACCCTACCTGGATTATTTTTTCTATATGACTACAAATTATTATCTTGACCAATCTGCTTTGGAAAAAAATATAAACTCACAAACTATTAAGATGCAGTGGAGTTAATGCACCATGGCTTCTGAGAATATATGAGGTGATCTAGGTTGTGCGTCACTGAAAGACTCATATGTGAAGCTCTAAGCTATTTTATTAGGGTTTTCTTGAGGGAAAGGACTAACAGGATAATGTATATATGAAGAGGAGTTTATTAAGGAGTATTGACTCACACAACCACAAGGTGAAGTCCCACAATAGGCCATCTACAACCTGAGGAGCAAGGAAGTCAGTCCAAGTTCCAAAGCCTCAAAAGCAGGGAAGCCAACAGTGCAGCCTTCAGTCTGTGGCCAAAGGTCCAAGACCCCCTGGAAAATCACTGGTGTAAGTCAAAGAGTCCAAAAGCTGAAGAATGTGGAGTCTGATGTTCAAGGGCAAGAAGTATCCAGCACAGGAGAAACTTGAAGGTTAGAAGACTCAGCAATCTGCCCTTCCATCTTCTCCTGCCTTCTTTATTCCAGCCACACTGCCAACTAATTAGAAAATGCCTATTCAGATTGACAGTGGGTCTGCCTCTCCCAGGCCACTGAGTCAAATGTTAATCTCCTTTGGTAGCACCCTCACTGACACACCCAGGAACAATACTTTGCATCCTTCAACCCAATCCAGCTGACACTCAATATTAACTATCACAAGTCCACCCCTTGTCAACTTGAACCCACACACATCTGCTGAAATTATACATAATCTTCAAATAAAGACAATAATAAGGTCATAATTATGCCTAACATAATACAACTATCCTTCATACAACCGGAAACACACTAATCCTTAACCTAAATGTTGTTACATGAAGTTAACAACACTTAAATGCTGATATGAAGTCAATAAATCCTATGTCACATGATAAAGAAAAAAGAAATAAAATGAAGATATGTTCTTAAAAGCAAGCATATACATGCACAAACATGTTCTTAACAAAATAAAGAGGAAATATTAATGACAATTACAGTCTTCATTTCTGCAACTGGTCACATGGTTGTAGCTGATATTGATGACTATCTTCTTCTACTACTCATTCTGTTTTCCCTTCGCCTTCAGCAAGCACCTCAGTAGGTCGTGGTTTTTCACCTGGTGGAGTGAACCAAACTTTCATTCATGAAGGGTCTAGGCTATTTGTAGTCCTACCTGGATTGAGTTGTAGTTTCCCATTGACCTTAATCACAGGGCATGGTAATACTAAAAGATGCCCTAAGGGATCTCCTATATTCCACGGATAGTCTTCCTTGCCTCCGTTGTGCAGTAGTAGACTGATTTCATCTTGATAGTCCTGATCAGTCACCCCAGCAAACACTGTAACTCACTTCTCAGCCTGTTGACTTAGAGGTAGGAGGAGCCCAAAGTTACCAGGTGGCAATCTTAACTTCTAGTTTAATGGAATCATTGTTGTGTCTCCTGGTGGCAGCATTCCTCTCTCTGGAACTAAGACCCCTAGGCCAGCCGAACTTAATATCGCAGGAAAAGGAAGCAAAAATTTCACTAGTGGGTCATAGGGGTGATTGTAAGAGGTGCCACTTCCACTTCCACCCCTTGATTCCTGGACCTGTGAATCCTAGCTATGGGAGAAACAGTACCAAATAATGGACGCTGATTCAGAGCATACACAGACTTTTGGAGGTATCTTTAGGAAAGGATGGAAGAAAGATTAACAGCATAAATAGTCAGTAGTGTGGTCGGGTCCTTCCACAAGGGGACTCAGCCTCCCCTTCATTCAAGGGGTTCTGAGTCTATAAACTAGTTCCAGTGTGGACATTGATTGCGGGGTTATGATTCTCTATTTTTATAATTCAAATTAGTCTTTTGTCCACTCAACCTGGATTTTTTCTGCTTATACAAATTAGATAAGAATGCTGTAGGCTTCCTACTAATTTCACTTCTAGAAACACGGTGATTAATTAGCCCATGCCAGAGCTCTACACGAATCAGACTATTCTGATTGCTGCTTTTCCTCTACTGTTCATTATGGTAACTGTGCCCACCTTGGCTTTGATGGATAAGTGCCGCCACTTGGCCCCTGCCACCTTCGGATCCAATTTTTCCCATTGCATTTAAGTTTTGTAATTTAGTGACTCTGATTCCTACTCTAACATGTGGCATACAGAGAAGAGCAATCACAGAGCTCTTTAAGGATGCAGGTGCTCTCCTAACAAGTCTATTTCACAAAGTATTGGTGAAGGATATGTCGTCTGGACCCTACCAGCTGGGATGAGTAGGTCTAAAGTGCCTAAACCACTCTAGAATCCCAGGCTCCCTAAGTCTTTGGATCCCTTCCTCTACATTAAACCAAGGGAAACCAGGCATTTCCAATTGGCTTACAGTGGGCCATCTTTTGATCCCTATTTCAGCTAACCAAGCAAATACTCTGTTAGAACCATTTTTTAATTCCCCAAGATGCAATATTAAATGTAGAACCCCTACTTAGTGGGCTCATATCAATAAATTCAGCCTGATCCAACTTTATGTTTCTTCCACCATTATCCCACATCCTTAATATTCATTCCCATGCTTGTTCTCCAGATTCCTGCTTACATAAATTAGAAAAGCACTTATTTTGGAGTGTAGCACACCTCCTTGTGTGTCACTCTGAACCTTACCTCTAGGGGTCTGCTGGGACTTTAGTCTAGTTATAGGTCTAGGAGGCAACAGGGATGTTGAGGGTATATCCTGAGGAGAATCAGTATTGTTTTTCCTGGCAACTCATTCAGGGGAGGCCATCATTGTTGCCTCAGGCAATGCAGGGTTAATCTTTTCAGACAAAGGTGGAAAGGCTGAAGGCAGCATGGGTGGGGATGGGTGGTTGCCACCACTGGGGATGGGGAGGGTGTTTCCTCTGGCAAAAAAGACTCATTAGAGTTTACAAGCTCTGTCCTGGAGCGGTGGCTCATACCTGTAATCCCAGCACTTTGAGAGGCTGAGAAGGGTGGATCACCTGAGGTCAGGAGTTCGAGACCAGCCAGGCCAACATGGCAAAACCTCTTCTCTACTAAAACTACAAAAATTAGCCAGACATGGTGGCAGGTGCCAGTAATCCCAACTACTCAGGAGGGTGAGGCAGGGAGAATTGCTTGAACCTGGGAGGTGGCCGTTGCAGTGAGCCTAGATGGCACCACTGCACTCCAGCCTGGATGACAGAGCAAGACTCTGTCTGAAAAAAAAAAAAAAAAAAAAAAAAAGGATTTACAAGCTTAGTGTCCCCAGCTTCATCAGGATCCGCCCACACATCTCCATTCCAAGTTGTAGTGTCCCATTCTTTTCCAATCAATGCCCTCACTTTAACATTAGACACCTGGTGAGACTGAGCGTGCGCAATTTGTTGCAGGTCAGCCATTCTTCATGATAAGAACTTTTGTCTGATTTTCTGCAATTTTAGCCCTTTGTCTGCAGGAGATAAGACTCTCACTCAGAGCAATCTTAGAAGACTTGAGGCTCAGTATGTGCTTCTGGAGCCAGTAGTTAGAATCCCTGAGCTCATCCTTTTCTTTTGTCACTTTGTCCAGTGAACTTAGCAGCAACCAACCAACTTCATTATATTCCTTGGTTCTCCACTTATGGTCAAAAGTATTATGTATAGAGTCACGAAACTCCTTGCCTTTCATAAGCAGTGAATCAGGACATCAAATGTATTTATTTTGTATAATTCTCTAAACAGTTCTCACTAAGGACTATCAGTGCTCTGCATACTATTAGAAGTAGAGTCCTTAGCATTTTCGGGTCTAATCATATTAAGCAGCCAACTCCAGAAACCCCAAAACCAACTAAAGAAATCCATCCTTAAAATTCTTTCCTCTAGAACCACTCTTGGTACCAAAATCTGTACTAGTCATGGTTCCCTGGAGGGAGAGAACTAATAGGATAGATGTATATATGAAAGAGAATTTATTAAGGAGTATTGACTCACACAACTACCAGGTGAAGTCCCACAATAGGCTCTCTGCAAGCTAAGGAGCAAGGAAACCAGTGTGAGTTCCAAAGCCTCAAAAGTAGGGAAGCCAACAGTGTGGCCTTCAGTCTGTGGCTGAAGGCCTGAGAGCCCTTGGCAAACCACTACTGTACGTCCAAGAGTCCAAAACCTGAAGAACATGGAGTCTGATGTTCAGGGGCAGGAAGCATCCAGTACAGGAGAAAGATGAAGAAGGCCAGGTGACTCAGCAGGTCTGCTCTTTTATCTTTTCCTGCCTGTTTTATTCTAGCCACGCTGGCAGCTGATTAGATGGTGCCCACCCAGATTGAGGGTGTGTCTGCCTCTCTCAGCCCACTAACTCAAAGGTTAATCTCCTTTGGCAACAAACTCACAGACACACCCAGGAATGATCATTTGCATCCTTCAATCCAATCAAGTTGACAATATTAACTATCACAGCTATCCTTCTAGAAGTCTCTACCTACCTTGTAGCCTTCATGTTATAAGGAAACACAGACCATTTGGAGAGGCCATATGTAGGTGCTCTAGTCAAAAGCCCTCACTGAGATTCTAGCTGACAGCATCAACTGCTAGTAATGTGAATAAGGTATCTTAAACATCTATCTCAGTCAAGCCTTGGGATGACTACAGCTTCAAGTTGACATCTACCTCAACTGCAGAATCAATCCCACATGATAATTGCTTAGGCAAACCCTTGTCAAGTTTCTGACACATAAAACTCGCAAGCAAAATAAAATGGTTTGTGTAAGCTACTTAGTTTTTTTTCCCACAATTTGTTACCTAGTGATAATAATTGAAAACAAGCTAAGAAATCAACGGATAAGAGGCATGCTTTCCTGTCTTCCAGTACTACTTCCTCTACGGCCATGTGAGCAGAACAAGTGGAATAGAAAGAGAAAGAGATCTTCAGTTTACCCTCTCCTATTGGCTGGATGAAATATTCCTATAGAAGGAAGATCTACACCTCAGTCAAAAGTGTGCTTTAAAGGATGCGGCTTATGAGCTATTAAACTGATGGAAAAATGGGGTATACATATGCTAGTGCCTTCAGTAATCCAAACATGTGCTATCATCGAGTGTTTGCCATGTGTTTAACGCTCTGATAGGCACTTTGGGAAATATAAATAAAGAATAGAAAAGATGTCTTTTTCTTCAAGGAGTTTACAAACTTCTCAGCACTATATATTTTTTGCCACTTGATTTAAGCAGTGCATTTGAAAGATGTTACAGTACTGGAATTCCATAATCACAATTTAGTTTAACATCCAAGCCTCTGCCCATGTCACCAAGTTCATAGCCTCTCACTGTCTATTCCAGCGAAACTGGCCTTCTTGCCGTTCCTCAAACAAGACAAGTATTCTTTTTTTCTTTTCCTTTTAATCTAAATATCCTTCTTTCTCTAAGCTGCCTTGCCCTTAGTATAGACTTCTGTTTTATTACTAGCACACTATGTGCTAATTGTTTGAGTGTATGTGTGTCTTATCAGTACAGTGGTGCTGTATATTACAATTTTATTTGATCCATTATCTTATGGCCACACAAAATGCCCAATACGTTAACAATGATTGTTTCTGGAACAGAAGTATTCATTCATACATTCCTGCAACCGTTATATACTAGGAATTAACTATGTGTCAGCATTATTTGGGGTGTTGAGAATACAATAATAAAGAAGATAGATACATTCCTTGTGCTCAGAGAGCTTACATTCTATTAGGGATACACACAATCACTTTCAAATCACTTTCAAATAGTAGTAAGTGCTAAGAAGACAATGGGATAGGACGGCGAGGGATGGGAGGCAGCTTTAGATAGAGTAGTCAGAAAGCCATCTCTGAGGTGGCATTTGAGCAATGATAAAAATGATGATAGCCATCAATGCTAACATTTGAGGGAAGTACATTCTCGGTAAAAGGAATAACAAGTATTAAGTGTTTTTTGAGGCACAACCAAAAAAAAGTTAGTTTGAGCAAAGCAATGTATGCAAGGGAGAGTGAAAGGTAATAAAGTTGGAGAGAGAACAAAGCCTCAAATTAAGTAAGCCATTGTAGAAATTTAAAATTTTTCCTGAGTGATATAGGAGGCCACTGGAGGGGTATTTAGCAGAGGAAAGAATCAATATAATTTTTACTTTATAATGATCACTGCACGCTGTGTGCGAAATGCCTTGCATTGGTGTGAGAGTGGAACAGGGAAAAAATTGAGAAGCTATTTGCTATTGTACTGGTCTACGCTAAAGCAGATGTTACTTTACATGGATGAATGGATGAATAAGTAAATGAATGAATAAATAAACAAATTAACAATAAAATGAATAGATTAAAAAGAAGTTGACAAGTAAATTAACGAAGAAACAAATGAGAGAAAGAAAACAACGAAGAAGGAACAAGAGAAAAGAAGAGAAACACATAACTGATGATATGCAGTCCCTTTAAACTTGTTTGTCATTCTTAGTGATTCAAAACAGGCAAAACTCCCAATCACTGCCAGCTGCGGCTTTAGTTGATGCTTTAATGAAACATTGAATATAACAACAGTGCTGGAATAAAAACAGTTTCATGCACTTTCTTTTTGTCATTCGCTGGCATTTTCCCTAAACAATTCTGTCACTAAGAAATATGTTTATCATTTCTCTACAGTATAAAGCAATCCCAATAACACCATAATTATTAAAATAGAAAATTGTTATGCCATTTTAATGTTTTTTTGTTCAAAATTACCTGAAAAAATGTTTAAAAATTTTTTAAAAAGAACTTTAATACCACATTTTTTTTCTTTTTTGGACAGAATTTTGCTATTGTTGCCCAGGCTGGAGTGCAGTGGTGCAAATCTGGCTCACTGCAGCCTCCGCCTCCCGGGTTCAAGCGATTCTCCTGCCTCAGCCTCCCGAGTAGCTGAGATTATGGGTATGCGCCATCACGCCTGGCTAATTTTGTATTTTTAGTAGAGACGGGGTTTCTCTATGTTGGCCAGGCTGGTCTGGAACTCCCGACCTCAGGTGATCCGCCCGCCTCTGCCTTCCAAAGTGCTAGGATTACAGGCATGAGCCACCATGCCCAGTCTTAATACCACATCTTAATGTGTAGTTCTTTTTTACCCCTTCAACCCTTGGCTACAAAATCAAATTGTATTCACAGATTCGCAAATGTCTTTATGAATGCTCTAACCTTAAAGCACATCATGAAAAACATGCATAGAAAACTTGAATTTAGTTTTAACCAAGAGGGAATGTATAGTAATATGTACCATTTGTCTGTCTTACAGTTTTCAATACAGTTAGCATAGATTTCCCTGTCAAAGGAAATTGTTTTTGGTCCGTCAGCCAGGAATGTGTAAAGGGAACTGGCTACCATTTGTGCATCTGCTATGTTCAATGTCTCTAAGGTGCAGTTTATTTGGCAGGACGTCTTCTAAAAACAGCATGGTGCTCATCGTGGCTGCCAACCCGAGGAACCTAACTAACCCGAGGAACCTACTGAACACAAAGGGGTTTCTATCTCCTTATTTTGCTCCTATGTAAATTAATTAGTAAACATTTGGCTTTCATAAAGCCAAGAAAAAGAATTATACAGTGTCAAAGTAGAATTAATTACTATTTGACTTTTTTAAGGCTCATTTTGAAAAACAAAAGAAAAGGAGAATAAACCAAAAACAAATAAAATGGCTCTCTATAGAAACAAGGTATTGTGAATAGTAAATGTAAAAGATAAGACAAAGAGCAAAACATTCCTGAACATAATTGTTTTGTTTTCTGAACTATGCATGCGTTACATTTGATCAAAAAACAGATTTGCATAAAAAGCCATAAACATTCTAAAATTGAAAAAATTAAAAATAAGGTAATTTAACTCTATACCAAATCAGTAACATTATCATACAGAGAAAATTACTTCAATAGGCTTTTGAACACAATACACTGAGTATACATTGTTAACACTACTTTTACACTTAATTCACTATTTTCATGTTTATATAGATATGGTAAATTTGAATCTATTTTATGTATGATATAGAAGAAACAAATGTGGTGTTTTTAAAACATGGTCATAATTACTTTGCTATTCCTCTCTTCAAGAAATGAAGTTTAATTCCCTTCCCCATGAGTGTGGGCTGGATTTAGTGGCTTGCTTCTAATAAATAGAACTTGGTGGATGTGAACAGAGTGCCATTTCTGAGACTTGGTCTTAAAAGGCATTGTGGCTCCTCATTGTTCTTTCTCTTCAATCACTCTTTAAGGGTGCATAAGCAAAACATGTCATGGCTTAGGAATAATTACGCAGAGGTCAATTTGGTAAGAAAATGAGGATTTATGTCAGCAGCCAGTGAGAAACTGAGGTCTGAGACTCATCTTGGAGGTATATACTCTAGCCCCGGTGCCCAGTTAAGCCTTCAAATGACTACAGCCCTAGCCAACAATTTGCAACCTCCTGAGAGATTCTGAACCACAAATGCCCAGCTAAGCTGCTCTTAAATTTCTGATCCGTAGAAGCAATGTGCCCTAAGTGTTTGTTGCCTAAAGCTGCTAAGTTTTGGTGTAATTTATTATGTGGCAATCAGTAACTAATTTGTAAATAATTAAAATATATATTCATACATCTATACATAGATATAATGAGAGATGCTATGGTTTGAATGTTTGCTCCCCCTCCAAAATTTATGTGGAAGCTTAATCCACAGTGGAACAGTTTAAAGAGGTGGAGCCTTTAGCAGATGATTGGATGATAAGAACTTCACCCTTGTAAATAAGGTTCAGGTCTTTATGAAATAAGTTTTACACAGTGTTCTGCCCTTTTGCCCTTCCTTCCCTTTTTCCAAGTGAGAATACAGAGTTTGCACCCTATGGGGAATGCAACGACAAGGCTCCGTCTTGAAAGCAGAGATTGGGCTCTCACCAGATATCAAACCTGCCAGCCCCTTGATTTTTGACTTTCTAGCCTCCTGAAATGTGAAAAAATAGATTCCTTTTGTTTATAAGCTAGTCAGTTTCATGTATTTTGTTATAGCAACACAAAAAGACTAAGGCAGAAATTGGGACCAGAAGTGGAATGTTGCTGTAACAAATATCTGTAAACGTGAAAACATCTATGGAACTGGGTAATTGGTAAAGGCTGGAACAGTTTTGAAGCGCATGCTGAAAAAAGCCTAGATGGCATGAATGAATCATTGAGGTCAATTCTGGTGAAGGCTCAGAAGAAGAAAGTTGTAGAAGGAGCCTCTGTCTTCTTAGAGATTATCTAAGTGACCGTGATCAGAGCGCTGACAGAAATATGGGCCCTAAAGTCCCTTTTGATGAGGTCTTACATGGGAGTGAGAAATATCTTATTAGAAACTGGAAGGAAGGCCATACTTGTTACAAGGTGGCAAAGAACTCAGCTGAAGTATGTCCATGTCCTAGTGCTTTGTGGAAGGCAGAATTTAAGAGTGATAAACTGGGATATTTGGCAGAAGAAATCTCTAAGCAAAGTGTTCAGAGTCCCGCATGGCTCCTCTTGACTGTTTATAGTAAAATATGAGAAGAGAGGAGTAAATTAAAGATGGAAATTACATTAAAAAAGAAAGCAGAACTTAAAGATTTAAAAACATTCTTAGCCTGGACATGTAAAAAAAGTATAAAATAAAAATATATATCTGGGAGACTATACCAAGGGTATGGCCAAGTGAATATTTGATAAGGAGATAAATATGAATACAAGGAAGTGAGATGTTATTCCTCAAGACAATGGAAGAATGTATTAGTTCATTCTCATGCTACTAATAAAGACATATCTAAGACTGGGTAATTTAAAAAAGAAGAAGAGGTTTAATGGAGTCACAGTTCCACATGGTTGAGGAGGCCTCACATTCATGGTGGAAAGTGAAGGAGGAACAAAGGCACATCTTACATGGTGGCAGGCAAGAGAGTGTGTGCAGGGGAACTGCCCTTTACAAAACCATCAGATCTTGTGAGACTTACACTGTCATGAGAACAGCACAGGAAAAACCCATCCCCATGATTCAATTACTTCTAACTGGGTCCCTCCAACAATAAGTGGGGATTATGGGAGCTATAATTCAAGAGGAGATTTGGGTGGGGACACAGCCAAAACATATCAAATAATGACCCAGAAGGCATTCTGGAGATTTTTGGTGCCACCATTCACATCACAGGCTCAGAGTACCAGGACACTGAGGGCAGAACAGTTTTAAGAAAAATGCACAGGGTGACCATGAAACCTTGAGGCTCACTCTTAAACACTGCCTCAAGTCTCTGCTCCCTGCATTGCAGTGCAGTGATTTTTAGCCACCCCAACTGTGGCCAAAGTGGGCCCATGTACAGCTCAGTCTGTTGCTCTAAAAGGCACAAGCCATAAACCATGGCAGCTTCCATGTGTTGCTAAATCTGAAGGTGCACAGAGCTGTGGAGGCATGGCTACTCCCTCTGAATTTCAAAGGATGCCTCCAAGAGCCTTGGGGCTCAGACAGAGAAATGCTGCAAAAGTAGGACCATCACAGAGAATCCTCGGTGGGGCAATGCCTAGTGGACTCACAGCTTAGGAACCATCCCCAAGATCCATAGAACTGTAGATCCACCAGTATGCAACTCCAGCCTGGGAGAATTACAGGACATGGGCAGTAAGTCATGAGAGCTGCATAGCCCTCACTGAGCAAAGCCACGGGTGTGGGGTCCTCTGGAGCCTTGGGGACCCAACCACTGCCACAGTGCATCTGGAAGGTGAGCCTGGGAGTCAGAAATAATTATTTTCAAGCCTCTAGATTTGAAATCGTTTGTCTGACCAGGTTTTGGACTTACTTGGAACCTATTATTCCTTTCTTTGTTCCTATTGCTTCCTTTTAGAATGGAAATGGCTGTCCTATACTTGTCCCAACATTGTATTTCAGAAGCACATAACCTCTTTGATTTCACATGCTCACAGCTGGAGAGTAATTTTCCTTAGAATGAATGACACATTGAGTCTCACTCATATCTGAATGGATAATAATTAGATGAGACTTTGGATTTATACTTTAAAATTTATGTTAAAACAAGTTAAGAATCTTAAGGCTATTGAGATGGAATAAATATGTTTTGTATATGAGAAAAACATGCATTTGGGTAGGGGCATAGGGACAGAATACTATCATTTGAATATTTCGTTAC
This sequence comes from Mandrillus leucophaeus, assembly GCF_000951045.1. Lineage (NCBI taxonomy): Eukaryota > Metazoa > Chordata > Mammalia > Primates > Cercopithecidae > Mandrillus > Mandrillus leucophaeus. The sequence goes on along the minus strand of NW_012108064.1, from coordinate 337,594 downwards.
CTTCCAAAATTTATGTTGAAACTTAATTCTCAATGCAACAATATTAAGAGATAGGGCTTTTAAAAGGTGGTTAAGTTATGAGGGCTCCCCCTTGTGAATCGGATTAACACTGTATTGTATCTTTGTTAGTGGTGCTCATTTTTATTGCTTTGTTAAGGTAAATTAAGAGAAAAGCCCCCAAAATTCAAATTGAATTGGAAATATTAATATAAAGTCATTATTAGTGTTTGAATTTGAATTGCACAAAAAGCTTTATTTGAAAGATGGGGACAACCAAATGGCTTATCTCTAAGTTCCTAGAGGCATCGACATCAGGCTCACGGCAACTGGGTGTCCTGTGGACAGGAGATACCCAAGGTTGGGGACCCCAAGCCAGAAGTCAGATCACACAATCTGCTGCATTGGGACAGGGCATCTGGGCCAGGGGCCACAGTGCCTGTCAGAGCCTGGGTTTTACCCATGACATTGAGACAGTGGGTGGTGAGCTAAGGCTACTGGTGGCTCTAGGTGCTGAATTTCATCCACAGCCACAAACAAAGCCAAGGGTTATTTACAACCAACACTGGACATGTTTAAATACACTGAAAGATCTAAAAAAAATCAAGTGATGATGGTCCACTAGCAGTGAGCTCAGCTAGCACCTAGCATATTTCTAAATATTATTTCTCACTCAAAAGAAGAGGGCTTGTAACAACAGTAAATTCTTCCAGATTCTAAAATATCTAATCATGGCAGTAGCCAAGAAAGTACTCGAACACTAAAAGTGTTAAGTCAAAATGACAAAGAAACTGTCTTAAACGGACTCCAAATTTGAAAAAAGAAAGCATCAGAAAGAATAGTTATTATTTTTGCCTTTAAAATACTAAATAAAGATTCATAATTTCATAATGATAGTCAATGACACAGAGAGATAATTTTGCCACCATTGAAGGTAACTATTAGATATCAATGTATTACTCTGAAATCCAGAAAGGGAAAATGCATTTACTCTGCCAAAGTTCTTCACCTGCTGATGAAGGAATACTCTTCACAGAAGAGGTAATTATTAAAGAAGAAAAGAAAATAGAGTTACAAAATCACCATTTTGCAACATTCAATGAAATAACTCATGTAATAATCATCAATAGATGCTAAAATGATTAATAAAATATTTGGGGAGAATGGGATATTCACATAATCCCAAATGATCAATTCTCAGATTATTTGCTAATTGTCAATAAAAAGCATATCTTAACAGTGGAGACCCTGGCAGTCATTACCTTAGCAAGGGAATAAAAATGAGCATCACTAATAAAGATACAATAGTGTTGTGTGGCTGTGTTGTTATGTGATGAAATGCTGAGTATACCACATCACATATAAATTATTCTCACCAAAACTATTTAACTTAAGTCTAACAAAGTATTTCTTCTCAATTTTCAGGAAATCCTGGGGATAAACAAGTTAAACAATACCATATGACCAAAAATAACTGAACATATTGTATTAGTCTGGGTCCATTCAAAAGACAGAGACTATGCAGTAAATCTAGATTGTAAATTTAATGTAAATAATTGTTGAGCTATTGATGGAAAATCCTTTTAAAGATATCTCTAAGAAATCTCTAAGAGATACTCTAGAAATACTCTAGATTTGAGGGAGAGTACCCAAAAAAGGACATCCCTGGAAGCGAGGGTGTCCTTCTCAAGCCTGGCATTGAGATCTTGTGGGGAAGCTGTAGTTGTAGCTTTCTGCTAGTGGAGAAGGAAGAAGCTGGTCTACAGTTAATAGGCAAGAAGGCAATAACTCCACAGGTGAAGGGGAATGGGGGTTAGTGGGCTGGATCACAGAGGGAGTTGAGCAATTGCTCAGAGTCTAAGGCCTAGAGTGTGCAACGTCTTCAGAGAAAGGGCAGTGACAAGGTTGTCATCAGGCCTGAGGCAGGGCTATGAAGTTGCTGAGGAACTGTACACACTGGGAATGTGAACGGGGCAGGGAACCATCAGATGTTTTCAAATATGTCTTCACTTCTTTGAACAACCATGCAGCAGGAGTAATAAAAAAAACAACCAAAATGCAGCACACTTGAAAAGAGAGAAGCCACCTTCTACCTGTCATATCCCTCCAACATCCTCTATTGACGATGCTGAAAATCAGGTTCATTGTAAAAGAAAATGCTATCTAGTTCATTATCTCAGAGCAGATACTAAAGTTGGATTTGGATTTGAAAGTCAATGAACCCGTAACTGGCACATACACGAATCCAGAATGAAGAACATACTACAACTGGCCTGGCCTTTTCAATGTGTCACTGTCATAGTAGTAATAAAAGGCAAGATGAGAGGGCTATTATAAATTGAAAATAGAATAAAATGACATAACAAACAATTTCATAAATGAACCTACATTGGATTCTGATTTAAAAAGTAGAATTACAGAAAACAGTTGGGGAAATTTCAGTAATATCACAGAGCTAAATAATATCATGAAATTGCTAATTTCTTTATGTGTCATAATGGTGTTGTATGTAGTTAGGAAAATGTCTGTGTTAAATTATTTAGAATTGAAGTGTCATGGCTATTGTAATTTAGTTTTAAATGACTCAGCAAAATATAAATGTGGCATGTGTTTGCTGTATATGTTGATAGATAAAGCAAACATTGCAAAGTCTTAGCAATTATGGAAACTAGGTGGTAAACACCTATTGTTCCTTGTACAGTTTTTTTCAAATTTTTGATATGTTTGAAAATTTTAAAAATATAATGTTGGAAAAATAAAAGATAACATAGTATTTTCAAATGATGTAGTGTTTGCAACTGACATTTTTGCAGAGAGCTGGCCCCTCACAATATCCCCCTCACCCCTTTCTCTAGGAATGCTTCTCAAATATACAGTGCTAGGACCCAGCCAAAGCTGGGAATGTGGAATTTTTCTTTAACAAGTACAGAGAATGTGGATCACTCCACTCAGTCATATTATTCACAGAGCCCTCTGTCTCCCAAACAAGTTCAAGACTTGCTGCTGCTGGTCTCCAGAGCTTCCCCGATTCCTACCTCTTAAAAACTCTTGGTCGAGGAGGATCTAGAACTAGAAATATCATTTTACCCAGCCATCCCATTACTGGGTATATACCCAAAGGATTAT
>NW_012108064.1:207995-333236 GCF_000951045.1 Mandrillus leucophaeus | reverse complement strand
AGTTTTCTGCTACACATATCAGCTTCAGTTTAATCTTTAGCTATAATATATGTCTCTATTTACATTTTGATGTCCTCTCATCTGTATGTATAGGTGTGACTGAAAAGACAAATGTCAGAATAATATTCTTTTTCACACATCGTATATACAAAGACAGCCCTTTGGAATCATGTCTGCAGTTACTGAAAGAGCCTGCTTTGCTTTTTCCTTTATGTGTGAAATTCTCGTTTGATCTGAAATCCTTACTAACAAAAATATATTCCATTCTTTAAAGTCACACTCCAGATAGAGTTCAGTGGTTCATTTATTTTACAGATGCATATGGTTACACTTTGTTGCTCAAACGATATGCATGTATTTTTTACAGAAGGTTGCTGGGATTAAAAAAAAAAGTTGGAGGCAAAGAGAACTGGTTTCAAACCTCAGTTGTGCTATCTACTGTGTGACCTTGGAAAATTCACACCTGCTCTGCCTTTGCTGTTTCCTTATGTGTACAACAGGAAAAGCAATGCATTCTTCTCAGGGTTGCAGGGTTGCCATGAAGTTTAATAGAATGTATGTAGAGCACCTGACCCAGAGGTTATATGTATGTTGCTATATATATATGATTCTGTGTAGCAGTATCTGTTAACTTGTTTTACAACTCCAATGCACCCAAGGGTTATACATAGTAATAATGCTCCAAAACAGCAGTGATTTACATTTGAATTGGATATACTGTCTTTCCTAGACAGGTTTATCATGATCATGAAGATTGCATAGTTTGAAAAAAGCCTAATTCTGATATTTTTCCTCCCTTCTTCACTCTGAACAACTTTGGAAGATACTGACAATAATAATAGCTAACATACACACAGTAATGCCAATGTTTAGGAACCTCTTCTAAGTATATTACATAGCTTATTTAATTCTCTCAATAACTCTTTGAGGTAGGTGGACTTTGTTTATTTTAATTTTACATAAAAGGAATGTGGCCAGGTGCAGTGGCTCACGCCTGTAATCCCAGCACTTTGGGAGGCTGAGGTGGGTGGATCACGAGGTCAGGAGATCAAGACCATCCTGGCTAACATGGTGAAACCCCATCTCTTCTAAAAACACAAAAAATTAGCCGGGCGTGGTGGCGGGCACCTGTAGTCCCAGTTACTGGGGAGGCTGAGGCAGGAGAATGGCGTGAACCCAGTGTCAGGCCTCTAAGCCCAAGCTAAGCCATCATATTCCCAGTGACTTGCGTGTATACATCCAGATGGCCTGATGCAACTGAAGATCCACAGACATGAAAATAGCCTTAACTGATGACATTCCACCATTGTGATTTGTTTCTGCCCCACCCTAACTGATCAATGTTCTTTATAATCTCCCCCACCCTTAAGTTTCTTTCTAATTCTCCCCACCCTTGAGAATGTACTTTGTGAGATCCACTCCCTGCCCCCAAAACATTGCTCTTAACTCCACCGCCTATCCCAAAACCTATAAGAACTCATGATAATCTCACCACCTTTGCTGACTCCCTTTTCGGAATCACCCCGCCTGCACCCAGGTGAAATATACAGCCATGTTGCTCACACAAAGCCTGTTTGGTGGTCTCTTCACACGGACACGTGAAACACCCAGGAGGCGGAGCTTGCAGTGAGCCAAGATTGCGCCACTGCACTCCAATCTGGGTGACAGAGTGAGACTCTTGTCTCAAAAAAAAAAAAAAAAAAAAAAAAAAAAAAAAAAAAAAATGTCTCAAAAAAAAAAAAAAAAAAAAAGAGGAGTGTAAGGCTCAGAGATGTAACTACTGTACAGACAAAGCTTGTAAAAGACAGAACCAAAATTTAAATCCAGGCATGGATCCAGAATCCATGCTGTAAGTTGCTTTATTAAACCAAATGAAATTTGTATAGACTGAAAAATATAAGGTGACATTATAGGCTGTTTCTGTTCCTGTATGTGTTTAATAATAACTAAGTTATAAGCCTCTGAAAGTACAGGTTAATAATAGAAGTCTGTTCTCAATTATAACAGCAGCTTGAGTTTAGAGCAGAGTACTGAAATAATACTGAAACTCATTACTTATCCAATTCTTTTTTTCCCTATTTATGTTTAGGGAGCCATAAGTAGAAAATAGCAATCACCCTCCCACATCCTCTAAATTATAACCAGATTGTTTTATTGCTTATAACATCAGCATTAACGAGCTTCCTTTGGACTTTTTAGCCTTATGTTAATAGTTTCATAGGGAAGGCTTAAGATAAGATAATAGAAAAAAAGGCACAAACTTGAGCAACTATCTTCTTCTGGCAACGGGCACTGTCGGGCTAACCTCAATACCTGAAGCAGAGTACCAGTGAAAAGGTCTTTGCCCCGAGCTTAGAAAGAGGTAGGAATCATGTGCTCTCCTTAGACTCTCATATCAGAATTTGTCTCCAATGCTTTATGATAAAGAAACCAGCAAACGTAAAATGGAATTGTTCCCTCGGGTGGTACAGAGATTTTTTGATCCAGATTAGGTGGGGAGCTGTGGGACACAGATTGTTCATCATTTTTCAAAAGGACATTTCACTTACAGCCTAAGAAGTGTTAATGAAGCATTCACACTTTTACCAAGTGAAAAAGCAATAGAAAAACAGCTCTTTCAATCTCTGTTCAGAAATGCTCAGCAGTAACACACAGACTGCTCCCATGCAATCTTCACACAGAAGTAGCATTAAAAGATGAAAGAAAAAGTGGGCTCTCAAAATAGAAAATATATATATATATATATAAAAAGAAAAACACCCACATACCCACACATTCCCCTTACACACACAGACACACACACACGTTTTGTTTCTTCTCAATCTTGCTTCTGGTGCATTAATGAATACATCATGAATGCAGAATTTCTGGAAGATACCTCCTTCAAGAAAGGCATTTTCCAGCATCTTTGCATGAAATGAATCCATACCACAAAGAAAACAATTAGAGATCAGGCATTCACTTCTCTGTAAACTGTTGTTGATGGAATTGTATGAATGAACAACAAAACCTGTTTTATCAGGCAACTTTCACTAGCTCATATCACCAGTATCAAAGACTTTATATCACAGCATATGCTCCCTTTTTGCATTTATTAGAGGTATTTATGTTGTCTATAACTTATTCATACAAACTGTTACAAGTCACTAAGAGGCAGGAGAGAGAGGACAAGCTGCCATATATTACATTGTCTTGAAAGAGGCCATTTTAAGCAATCATCCTTAAGCATTTTTTGAAATAAGATATTTAGGACTTATTCAAGACATGTGAGACAAATCCTCTGACAAATTGTGAAGCTTATTCTTATTCTTGTCCACTCCTCTGCTTAATCTTTTCATACTCCTTTAGTGGAAAGTTTTCAGGACCTTTATTTTTGGTACTACATGCATATTAAGAAGGTAGAACAAGAAAAGGAAGGGCTTTTTCTACCATGCAAGAAAACATACAGGCTCATGTATCTGAATAGCTTCCAGATTTTCTGCTTAATATTTGTTATCCTCCCAAAATGACACAGATGGTGGAAATCTCAGGCAGCAGAGCTGTTGGATGGGGGCAGAAGGTCAGACAAATATTCCATAGTTTAAGGAGTGTGGCCCTATATACCTGTCTCTGCAGGGCCTGCCTTATTACAGATTAAAATGTTATGGATATTGCACAACCTCAGTAATCTAATTGACCATCACTTCCTCATTACTCTCTTGTCAGCAAGGACCATTTATTGTTGTTGTTGTTGTTGTTTTTCTAAAAAGATATGCCAAGCTCACTCTTCAGGGAAAAAGAGAGTTGGGAAATATGGAGGCAAGAGTTGACAATTCTGCTGTCACATCATCTTAATACCATTTTGTTTTATGTATTCTACAGTGAACCTATTGTCTAGACCACAATAAACAAGTATTTTTAAATGATGCATTGGTTTCAAGTTACACAGATTTGATGAAAGGCTCATGGATAAAACTATCTGCATCACTTAGAATTTCTCTCTAGGGCGATTGCTGCTCAAGTATATGATGGAATCAATGTGATATGGGTTGGATCAGCTCTCAGGCACTTTACTGGAATTCTTCATACTTGTATTTAATGTACTTTTAAAAATGTTCATTTTAATCCCATGTATATGTAGTTGGAGTGGAAAATGCACAGATCTTCATTTTATAGTTTATAATGGACACACTTTTTCTCCACAACTCTCAGATGCAAGAAATGTCCCATCTCTACACATTTTCCTAAATCAAATTCTATCCTCCTCTGTGCTCCAACTTGTTAGAGCACAAAGATGACCGATACCAGTGATGATTTTGACTCTTCCCTAAGGCTAGAGTCTTAGAGTGACAAGAAAATGTATATAAGCTTCCTATGACTTTCATTCCACTTTGATAGCCACTGAAATGCTCATTATTTAAGTCCTTTCGGTTTATTTTGGAAAACCATTGCTTACCCTCCCTCCATGTTTCTGTGGGACATGGGAAACTTTGTCAAGTCTCCTAGGTGATGTTATCTGTGAGGAACTTGTCACAAACAACCCAAAATACATATCCCTACCCTAGTTTCAACTAAAATATTCCCTCACTATTCGCTGCCTCAGAGCAAACCAATTAAACTACCTCGACTTTCAACAGTAGCCTCTCTTCCTTCACCCTGGATTAGCCTCCACCCTATAATCAAACCCTGGATCTTCTTGATACTCTAAACTCCTGTTTTGGGCGCTAAAAAACATACACTGTTAAGCACCTCATGAAGCAACCACACAAGATTCAAACTTGCCTCCTTTTTTTTTTTTTTTTTCTTTGAGATGGAGTCTCGCTCTGTCCCCCAGGCTGGAGTGCAGTGGCGCAATCTCGGCTCACTGTAAGCTCCGCCTCCCGGGTTCATGCCATTCTCCTGCCTCAGCTTCCCAAATAGCTGGGGCTACAGGTGCTGGCCACCACGCCCAGCTAAGTTTTGGTATTTTTAGTAGAGACGGGGTTTCACTGTGTTAGCCAGGATGGTGTCGATCTCCTGACCTCGTGATCCGCCCACCTCGGCCTCCTAAAATGCTGGGATTACAGGCGTGAGCCACCGCACCCGGCCCAAACTTGCCTACTTTCACAGGACAGAAAAAAAAAAAAAAAAAAAAAAAAAAAAAAAACAGAAAAACAACTCTCTCATTCTTTGAAGTCTCCTGAAGCAAAAAGAAGAACAAAATGAAAAAAAAAAAAAAAATCAACAAATAATCCTGACCTAAATATTTGGTGAGTGTGCAGTCGGTGATTAATGAAGTCAAGTCTGTAGGTTCTATCTTTAGCTGGGCTAATTAGCATTACAGTATTTTAGACACAGATTGTACCTAAAACTGTAAATATTTTGCAAATCTGTGCATCTAGTCACAAGGATTACTGATGGTAGATGTTTCAGCACAAATGTCTAACTCGTGAGAAGCATGATGTAAAGTTATATGCATCTTTTTATTTTAAGTACCACTTAGAATACAGTCTGTGTTTCATAGACATTTGTTCAATTGAACTAAGCTGAATTGAATTAAAATTGATCATCATTAAATGAAAGTAGGCTGAGCAACAGTCACTTTTAGTCCCTTTACCTAATGTAGATAATATTACAGAGTTAGAAGTATAGTTTAACAGCAAAATAAGAAGCTGGTAGCAAAACCTATGTACAAATATTTTAAAAATATTCTGGATTGGCAAAACTTTTCTAAAGCAAACAAGAACTATCTTAAGTTATTTCACTCCTGGAAAAACTCATTTTAAAGATAAATGAGCATTTTCATGTTTGGGAGATGTTGACTTAAACCATGATGCTTGAAACTTGAGGCTTGAATGAAAAGAGTTCATGTTTTGATCGAGAATTAGAAATAGAGATGGGTATTCACTTAATTGGAGAGGGCATCTACCAACCCAGTAGGATTTTTAAAATCACACTCATCTTCATGACCTCAACATTATTAGAATGCCTTTAACAAAGATCAAATATTTCTTTCCACAGTCAGAGTCATTGACTTAATTTCTACTGCACTGGGAAAGGGAGTAGAGTAATAATTTCACAGTATTTGTCTTAGTCTGGTTGGGCTGCCACAACAAAATACCATAGACCGTGTAATTTAAACAACAGAATTTTATTTTCTCACAGTTCTGGAGACTGGAAGTCCAAGGCCAGGGTGCCAGAATGGTCATCTTCTTGTGAGGGCTCTTTTTCTAGCTTATAGAATGTTTCCTTCTTACTAAATTCTCACAGGGCAGGAGGAAATAATCCGCTGGTGTTTCTTCTTATAAGGTCACCAATCCCATCATGAGGGCCCCACCTCCTAAAGGCCCCATCTCCAAATATCACCACATTGCCAGTTACGACTTCAACATATAAATTTTGGAGGAACAAAAACACTCAGTCTATGATACCCTTTTCTGAAAACAGCCTTTGATATTACGGTATAGAAAAAGCAAACCAAGGACCTGTGGCTGGGAAAAGAGAGTACACTATAGCGAAAGAGAAAATGATCAGAAAAGAAGATTAATGGAACAAAAACAAAGCCAATCTACTTCAAAAGTGTGTGGTCAACCCAAATATTTTAAAAATGTGGCTGGGCGTGGTGGTTCACGTCTGTAATTCCAGCACTTTCGGAGACTGAAGCGGGCAGATCACCCGAGGTCGGGAGTTCGAGACCAGCCTGACTAACATGGAGAAACCCCATCTCTACTAAAAATACAAAATTAGCTGGGCGTGTTGGAGCATGCCTGTAATCCCAGCTACTCGGGAGGCTGAAGCAGGAGAATCCCTTGAACCCGGGAGGCAGAGTTGCGGTGAGCCAACATCGTGCCATTGCACTCCACCCCGGGCAAAAAGAGTCAAACTCCATCTCAAAAAAAAAAAAAAAAATGCTACACTTGTCAGGATTATTGTTCCAAATTATTATATAAGTATTAATAATATACCTTGAGCTTTCTATCTTACTATATAAACTAACCATATTCCATTTAAAAAGTCCAATATGACATATTCCAAAATGATACAGAATATTGACATAATTTCTACAGTATTCCAAAATAGTCAGTTATTTTGATTACAATATTGTCTTGTTTGAGACTTTTTACATGGTAGTTTTCCACCCACCGCTTGCCATGCCAGAATTTTGTCCTGTTCATGTTTGTATCATGCATAGATAGTATAATATTTGGCAAACACTAGATATTTTTTAAAAAATTGTAGGGATGAAAAATAAAAACCGAAATGTCTGTTGTTACTGTTAAAAATCCTAATTTGTTTTTGCAACGGGATAACAATTTTGGTTTTCTGTTTTTACATAGCAAAATACCATTGGTTACTTACTTCTCTAATCTTTCTTGCTATATCTTGATTCAAAATTATCTATCAAAATTATTTCAAAGTAAAGAGATAGTGAGGCATTATTTTAAAGATAGAATAAAATCGGTAAATTTAGCCTCTGCTGCCGTATTGTTGGTAATAAGTGAATGATACAGTAATATTTAAATGAGTAGTCTATCAAAAAAAATTTGAATTGAGAGAAGTGATTTTTTTCCATTCATCACAACTATACATTGCTCTGAGGGGACATAGTATTATTCAAAGAAAGTGTAACACTTGGAAAAAGCATTGTGGACTCAGCTTTGGACACAGTCCAGAAATATTTTTAAGTGTCATGATTTTCATTAAGCTTTACTTATGGATGCCACATGTATTAGTATATTTTTTTAAAGGAGTTTATTCCCAGCTGTGTTTTCTTCACAGAGCCTGTATTTAAGCTTTTCTTTTAAATCTGCTTTTAAAATTGAGAGAAACCTTCATAATTTCTCCAATTTCCAATTCTGAATCAAATCATTACTGGATATTTATGTTGGAAACTTAATTATTAATCTTATATCAAAAATCACACAAAGAGGGAGAGGTGTTTGAAGAAATGATTTGTTTTATTATGTGCCTTTATTCTGAGTAAAATTTTCTTTCTTGCAATATGGCCACAAAATAAATCTATTTAAGTTTCCTGTCAACACATGAAAATAAAATTTATTTTCATAATTAATACCCCTTGGTGACTTTCAATGCCATTGCTATGCTTTTTTTTTTTTTTTTGGCCTATTGTGGAAGTTATTTAATGAAGCAAATTTAGAACTATATGAAGTCATGATGAACCTTGAAGTTACTCTCTTCACAAGTTATGAAGGGGAGGGTGTATTGAGATCTATTCAGCTACTCTCTAGCTTTTCAGTGAAACAACTTTGCAAATTTTATGACTACTCTCTAACTTTCTCAGGTCTCTACTAAAATAGAATGTTCTCTGATGTTTACCAATATGCAGTTATTCTACTTCCATAAATACACAGTGTGTGAAAAACACCAGCATTTTCTTTGACTTATCTATGAAGGTCTTCTTCCCTATTTATGGTTAGTTGTGTTGTGTCAACCATGCATTATGGACTCTAACCGAGAGAAGTATGGCCAAAGCGAATCCAGGGTAATCTGATGTAGCCACATACACATTTTAAACATTTGCAAAATTAGTCTGTTTTTTAAATAATAAAAATATATTTGGAAATGTCTGTAAGAAAGGACATCTTACATATTGAAAGGCAGGCTCTGGAAACCTTACCCGTATTATTTTCAATATATTTTTCTGCCTTTATTTTGGAGCCACCATCTTTATAGACATCAATATCATTATTGGAAAGACAAGAAAGCTTTCAAAGACAGTCATCTTATTGTCCTATGAAGACATTACCCTCTAATATATTTCAAATTTAAATCAAATATTGTGAATGTTCTGATTCTTTTGGACTTAATTTGTTTATGCCTCCTTTCTACTTACTTGTTCTCCTCAACTCTGTTATTGAAAAAAGTGCAACACTGATCTTTTCTTTCCTTCATATGCTTGTTCTTTCATGTCCCATAAATATGACCATTATGAGCACCTATTATTGTTTAGGAAAACAGCCTATCTGCTATACCTGTGAAGCTTTTCAAAGCCTGCTTTTTCATGGCTTATGATATATAATAGCATGCCAGTTAATGAGATGATGAACATGTATTTGAGAATGGATATTTTTAAAAATCCACAGATTTCAGTAAAACATGCTTGCTTTTTTATGTAAAAGTTATATAAAACTTTAAGATAAGTACAACATTTGAAAATCAGAATGTTAAATAGGCAGTATTCATGAATATTTACAGCTCTTAATTTTATCATGTTACATATTTGAAAACAAACAAGAATACTTTTGTTGATGTACTTTTCATTTATATAAATTCATTGAAGTTTTAGAAAATGATCCCAAACTTAAAGTTCAGCAAAGTCTAGTCAGCAAAGTTCAAAAGGTTTAAATAGAAAAGGATTTTTAAATTAAAATGATATTATTACCTTGTTTTGTGATGAATGACAGTGCTACTAATGAAACAATAAACAAGAATTCTGACTATCTGTGTGCCAGTACTACTAACATTTCATTAAGAATCACATTAAAGAATAGTCAAAAGTTTGAAGTATTTAAACCATGTAAATAATAGCATTTTTATAACCATAAAATATCAGAGCCAGGAAGGAATTTAGAGGTAAAGAAGTCTAAACGAGTGCATTGCCAAGGTCACCAAGATGATATGTTTAAATCAGAGCCAAAATAGAATGGTGGCAATGAGGGGAAAAGAGAAATTACATATAGTCCCTATTGCCATCCAGGCCTGGTAATGGATCTTTGTATACATTTTCTCACGTAATCCTTCTGACAGCCTGGTGAGCTAAGTAGTGTTATTATCTCTATTATACCACTGAGGTAGCTAAGATTTTGTTAGTAACTCATCCATTGTTGACACAGTAAATTTTGTTGAATCAAGGCAGTCTGACTCCAAAGTTCTTCCTTTTTCCACTATGCCATTCTGCCTCTAGTATTTTTTTTTTTTTTTTTTTGCTGACTTCCAGTTTAATGTTCCTTTCTTATATTATTTTTCTGATATTGTTGTTGTTTTATGAGAAACAAGACCAGCTAAAAGTGTAAAAATACTGGAAACCCTGCCTTATCATGGCATCCTATAATATCTATTATAAGATACCTACACTCCTTCGTGTGAAATTTCAAGCATATATAGCAATTATATGAAGATGAGAAATGTTACAACCTTAAAGAAGAATGATAATAATATGCACAACCATTGGGCCTTTCTTACTTTTCTACAGGAGTTGAGTTTAAGATTAAGAAAGAATTAATAATCCAATGGAAATAATATTGAACCTTGGGTTAGGAAGGACAGGAAGAATTGCGCTTCTAGCACAGTGATCACCTTGAGTGCGGCCTCCTATAAAGTTTTACTCCTGTTATTCTTCTCGGAATCTTTAGAAAATTTTAAAAGTGAGGAAGTTAGACTGTGTCAGAGATTTCCTCAAATCCTCGTAAGCAATGCCGAGGAAATGAAAAAGAGCACAGACCTGGCTGGGCCCCAGGTTCTCCATCTCCTCTGAAGAAGCTGCAGCAGCTCCACTTTCTTTGGTTGTACACATAGGATTTCTGTTTAATATTTGATTTGATATAAATATATTTCCACCAAAACCAATAAAAATGAAACCTATTGATTGTTTTTAAAGTCTCCTACAGTTTCATATCGTATCTGTGGTTTCATCAGATTTATAATAAAAACTTTAAATCTGACAGAAAACAAAAATCTGTTTAAGTGAGAACACCTAGACTATGTTTTCTTTTTCCTCCTACCGACACATTTTCCCGAAAACACAGCAGTATTTTTCTAGATTCAACTAGTATAACATTTTCTATTTAGCAAGTAATTATCAAAGTTTCTATGATCTGTCAGTGTGGGTGTAAAGCAGGAAGGGCAGAAAGGAAACTAGAAAATATATACAATTCTTTTTGAAATAGTAAGAATGTAAAAAAATGTCTCCTTTAAGACTAGCTAAGAGTCAGAAATTTTAATTAAATGGATCCGAACGTGTAAGAATATGCTTCAGACTAACAGGAGAAAGTGTGGTTGTGTGATTTCTCTTGCAATAATGCTTTATCTTTAATTTATTTTTCACCATAAATGTTGGCACTACTCCATTTTTATTAGAAGAATCATACTGCCATCTAGTGGTAACCTTGATTTTTTTTTTTTTTTTTTTTTTTTTGCGTTGAAATAAGATGGTTATTTAAACCTGGGAACTCTGTAATAAATTGAAGAAAATTCTCAAAAGCAATATAAAAGTTTCCAAGCATTTGTGTCAGAGAAATTGTAAAACCTTTAAACTGTCATTATGTATCAAACAACATCAGCTGTATTTTCAATTCCTTTTCTTTTTAGTTACCTAGAATATTTAAAACCGATTTGTACCCTGGTAATATGTAGTTGATAACTGATTTTGATAACCTTGAAGATAAATGTCACTACCAGTTGGTTCATCCTCAGTGTGTTGAAAAGAACTTACAGGAACAACCAGTGAGTCTATCTAGAAAAGCTTGTTTGATGTCATTGAGAAGCTTCCCAGGGACCTTCTGTTTCCATATGTAACTCAAAGATATAGACCTTCAGAAACCATCTTGCTTAATTTCCTTGAGAAGAAACTTAAAGCATGGATAATATGAGAATAGGTCACCACTCTTATAATTTGGACATGTTTTGGTTACCCTTAGCAACCCATTGTACTTCTATCTTAGACGTATTAACACTGGACTAATCACACAATTTGTTATTTGTTTTAATAAATGGTAGAATTACACTAGAACACAATGTAAAATATACCAGGATCCAATCATAATCTCCAAAACATAACCCGAAAATGTAAACATGATTATGCCTGTGAAACCTTACTTTTCTCCTTCCTTAATCTTTCTCTGGTATCTTATTTATTTCTATGACTTCAACTGTAATATTTGTAAAGAAGACTCTTGATTCGTGATACATGATCATCTTGGGATATTTGTTTAATCGTCATTGCCTAGTAAGATTTTGAAAGTATAAGTTCTATTCTATTAATTTTTATATAATCCGTAGTGCCACGCATGCAGGATCATCTCAATAAATGCTTGTGGAATGATATTGGAAAGGAAGCAATAATTCTTCAGATATCACTGTGCATGTGAGGGAGTGGAAAATGCCAATGTACAAGTCGGATTACGTCACTAATCTCAGTGCATCAATTCGTATAAAACTAAGACACAAAGGAACACACAGTATCAAAGGCACTACTTTGACAATGGGCAAACCATTGTTAGTAACCTTTTTTTTTTTTTTTTTTTTTTGAGACAGAGTCTTGCTCTGTCACCCAGGCTGGAGTGCAATGGCATGATCTCGGCTCACTGCAACTTCTGCCTCCCAGGTTCAAGTAATTCTCCTGCCTCAGACTCCTAAGTAGCTGGGATTATAGGCACGCACCACCATGCCCAGCCAATTTTTGTGTTTTTAGTAGAGACGGGGTTTCACCATGTTGGTCAGGCTGGTCTCGAACTCCTGACCTCGTGATCCACCAGCCTTGGCCTCCCAAAGTGTTGAGATTACAGGCATGAGCCACGGAGCCCAACCCATTTCTAGTAGTGTTACCAATATGTAGGCATTGACTAAACATAGCAATCCCTTTGCCTCAAACTTGTTATTTTCCAGTCTACTATAAGTAGAGATACAATTGGAAACAATTACTTTAAAATGACTTTGCTAAATGAATTGTTGAACACAGCAGTAAATCTATAACAACTAAGAGCAGAATACATGCTTGTTACATTACCCACAGACTATGTCAGTGTTCTGGCTATGTTTATCTACATCCACATTCAATTAAAATGTGATACGTGTCTCTAAAAGAGCTGGAGTTTTTATTAAAATACAAAAATCTATTATGAATGTCACAGTCACTTTACATTTCTCAAAACTCTTACGGTGATTACAAGGTAAGTTTTTATTTGCCGCTTTGTATGAATGAAATACTACTCTGGCAAATGTTTTATCTTCAATCAGATATGGCTCACAGATAGAAAGTAACAGACTCATTGGCCCTGTTAGCTAGCATTCTAATCTATAGTAGTCAATTGTAATAAGTAAAATTAATTGCTCAGTTCAGATGCCATAATTTCTCTGATAGAAATGCTTTCAAGTCCTCTCCTGGGGAGAAAGTGAAAAAGACAGACAGCAAACCAATAAAATTCCACAGCCAATCACTTTGCAAAACTCAGGTTTAAGTTCCACACTTTGTATCCATTAATGAAGAGATGAAGTGAACATCACAAGGGGAACTGAAATTTGTGTTTTTACAGGCTTCAGCAAAGTTAGTATGAAATTTGTCTTCATGAACATCCAAGAATAAGGACATGACCATTAATGTGGAACAGGAAATTTAGCCATAAAGAAACCTGGACAAGAAATGTACTATCAGGTCTGAACTTTCAGACATGGTAATTGTTTGAACAAATTACTAAGAGAAATTATGTCCATCTCTTCCTTGAGACATTTTAAATGCGGTATCTTTAAGAACGATGCTTAATCTTATGTCTACTGTCTGGGACAATTTAAGAGAATGATGCTCAGAAACAGGAAACACACTGAATTAAGCCTGGAGCGTCTTTTCAGACGTCTCTTTTACAGTATACAATATAGTAAAATTTCAATTAACCAGAATGTTTGAAGAAAAGAAAACCCTAAGAATGTCAATGTTATTTGGTGTGAAAACTATAAAGGAAAAATTCCTTAAACTAGAGTCCAGTGTGATAAATTTCATGTTAGTTATCTGATTCTACTCCCCAGCCACATGAATATAATAATGTTTTTCTTTGATTCAGACTTTGTAAATCTCAGCGTCATCAACATGTCCATCAATTCTTAATATCCAGATTAGGAAAATGACCAAATTAAAGAGATATAGTCGTTGAGCACAGCAAACAGAATTTTTAAATGGATTTCACGTTGCAAATAGGCAAAAGGTCAAGGATAACACAGCTGGGGCTGAACAACTGGCAGGAAAGACTTGCTACTTACCGAAATGGGGAAAACTGAGAGAACTTCGTTAGGGTGGAAATATCAGGAGCCCGGTTTACAGTGTGTTCATTTTGAGATGGCCTATTTTCCATTGAGAGGAGATGATGGATAGGCAGCCAGAGTTATGAGTCTGAACTTAAGGTAAGATGCAGATTTGTGCTATAAATCAGTGCTCCCCAAGCTTTTTGGCACCAGGGACCGGTTTCGTGGAATACAATTTGATTCCACGGAGGGGGTAGGGGTATAATTTTGCTGATTCAATCGCATTACATTCATCATTAGATTTTCATAAGGAACGTACCACCTAGATCCCTCACAAGCGCAGGTCACAATAGGGTTCACGCTCCTATGAGGATCTAATGCCACTGATCTGACAGTAGGTTGAGCTCAGCTTAGCTTGGTTGTCTGCCGCTCACCTCCTGCTGTGCTGCCAGTACCAGTCTGTGGCCCAAGTGTTGGGCACCCCTACTATAAATTACCAACCATCCTATGATCCCTATCTATAATACAATCTAAGTTATCATATCCTACAACATCGGGTCCAAATGAAACCATCAAAAACCTGTTCTCCCCATAAATGATTTTTCCTTACGGTTTACTGTTTACACATAAAAATGTATGCATAATGTATGAAATAATCAATATAGAAATACTCACAGTCTGCATTATCTCATGTAATAATCCAAACAAACCCTAGATCAGAGATTTTTTTTTTTTTCATTCTACTTGATAAATAAGGAAATTGAGATGTAGAGGGTGAGGTAGCTTTGCAAATATCACACAGGTGGTAAATTAAGTACTGGTCTACCTGCCTTTAGATCCCCAAATTTTAACCACAACATGATTATGCCTCCTTTAATGATTTTGTTTGACTCTTTTATTTGTGTTATTTTGTTTTTCCTCAGCAGCTGCAGACACACACACACACACACACACACACACACCCCTCTTATTAATTAGTGCATTGGAAGATTACCAGATTACCAGCACTTTCATAGGGGTCAGGTGCTTTTATATTGACACTTGTGGCTTCTTCAATCCAATTTTTCTTTTTCGCTCTCAATGTATTAATTTTGTGTTGGTATATCAGTTGAGAAAAATATTTGTTACATACACACACACACACACACACATATATATATATATAAAATCAATATTCTGATATCAAACCATTACAGCAGTAATGATAATTGACAGAATGTTAGGTAGAAAAGAAACTCCAATTAATATTTTGGCATAAAGCTTGCTACAATTCTCTTGTTATTCAGGTTCGTTTTTGGTGCTAGCACTTTTGAATGCTGCATGTATACTTTCAAGAAATAATTTAATATATTCTTCAGCTATGTTTCTACTTAGAAGAATAATGAAAATAAAGACAAAAGTACGCATTCTGGTTGATATTTTTTCACAAATAATATGTTTTCACTAGGTTGAGCCACAAATTTTTTTCTTCAATTTCTATTTGTACTCAATGAGGACCAACTTATAAGCCCATCTATACTATATTTATTTTAATTGATTTTCTATGTCATCTTTTTTAAAGCCACAGGTACTTGAAGTTTCAAAATCATATTCAAAACTTGCCTGAGTAAGATGTTATGAATGATTATCCTGTTTTACAGCTGAAGAGCCTGAGATTCAGAGAAAATAGGTGGTTCTCCCCAAATTGCTATTTTTGCGGGCATTAGAGCTAAATGTGGGCTTGATGTTCTGGGTCAATTTATTTCAAACTTTAATATATATAAGTGTCACCTACAAATCTGACTGACATGCAGATTTGGATTCATCAGGACTGAAATGGGGTCTAAAACTGTATTTCCAACATACTCCCTACTGGCAATTATGCTGCTGGTCTGAAAGCTACATCTTGAGTAGCAAGGGGCTAAATTAAACTTGCTCATAGTGGAATTCAGGAGACGCATATAGCCTATTTGTGTAGATTGGTCACTGTGCTAGTCCATTCTCACATTGTTATAAAGAAATACCTGAGACTGGGTAATTTATAAAGAAAATAGGTTTACTTGGCTCCCAGATCTGCAGGCCGTACAGAAAGCATAGTGGCTTCATCTTCTGCGGAGACCTCAGGAAGCTTTCAATTATGGTGGAAGGCAAAGCGGGAGTGAGATGTCTCACGTAGTGGGAACAGGAGGTAGACAGAGAGAATGGGGCGGTGCTATATACTTTCAAATGATCAAAAGTCACAAGAAGTCACTCACTATCCTGAGGACAGTCCCAAGGGGGTAGTGCTAAACCATTCATGAGAAATCACCCTTATGATCCAATCACCTCCCACCAGACCCCAACTCCAACATTAGGGATTACAATTCGACATGAGATTTGGGCACGGACACAGATCCAAACCATATCAATCATTTGTTCACTTACTTTCAATGGACACTTTCTATGTTAGGAATTTTGTAGAAGATAAATGAGAACTGTCTTCAAAGAACCCACAGTGGAATTGAGAAGGTAAACTCCTCTACAAACAAGTACAATATAAATATAATGTATACACATATGCATATAAGGTGATTTTGAAGAGCAGGCAGGATTTCTTTCTTTTTTTAATGACAAAAACAACACTTGTAAAAAACTCAAAAAAAAAAAAGAAAAAAGATATATGATATAATATAAATCATAAGATATCCCCCTCTCACTATCATTCTCACTCTGTAGCAGTAACTACTTTTAATGGCTCAATTTGTGTCCTTCCAGACTTAGAAAAGGAGCATAGAGATACAGCAATTTACAAAAAACAGCATCATACTCTACATATTGTTTAGGGATTTTTTCATTCAATGAACATTCTACTTTAATGCGTATATGTGTGTGCCTGTGTGTGTGTATATATACATATACAGGCACACACACATATATATATATAATTTATTTTAATGGCTACATCATTTTCCCAATGATGACATACCATAATTTGCTTAATTCTCCCCCTACTGATATACCTTTAGCTTGCCTCAAGATTTTTCTTATTACAAATAGTGCTTCAGGGAATATATTTGTTCATATGCCCTTGTACATTTTCTGTATGATAGAAACCCAGACAGTTTGGTTTACTTTGGATAGGTAATGCAAAGATAGCCACCAAGAAGATGGTATCAATTTAGACTCTCTTTAACTGTATGTAATATTGTCCTTTGCACCACTGAATTGCTAATACCGCATAGCATTATTAATTTTTAATATTTTCAATTTGTAGCATATTAAAAATATACAAACATAAAAATATAAATAAGTATCTAATAAGCACAATAGTTAAATATGTATTTAAATAAACTAGCTAAATGTTTATTTATATATTTATATGATGTGTTGTATACTATACATGTTGGTATAATTTTGTTGTTTGTTTGAGACAGGATCTTATTCTGTCACCCGTGCTGAAGTGCAGTGGCCTGATCATGGCTCACTGCAGCCTCAACATCCTGGGCTCAAGTGATCCTCCCATCTCAGCCTCCTGAGTACTGGCACTACAAGTATGTGCCACCATGCTTGGCAAATTTGTTAATTTATTGAAGAAATGACATCTCGCTTTTCTGACCAATCTGGCCTGAAACTCCTGAGCTCAAGTGATCTCCCCAACTCGGCCTCCCAAAGTGCTAGCATTAGAGGTATGGGCCACCATGTGTAGTCACATATTTTTATTTCTATTTATATATTTATTATTGGCATGAGTTAAAATTAACTTTTCTATTACCAAATTATACACTGATTTTTCAATTTGTCTTCTACTTAGAAATATGATTTTTAACATAATTGTTTTTATACCAGCCAGATATAAATTCCATCTGAGATCTGTATCCTGTCGTATGACAAGAACGTTTACCACCAAATGGTCATATCTAGAAAGTCTCTGGAGTCAAATTACTAGGCAATAACCAAGACCTACAGAAGTTTTGAGAAGACTGTCATTTCTTTCACTTTTTGTTCCCTGATTACAAGAGCCTCACTGAGACTGGGCAGTAGTCGAAGAGGCTGACTAAATATAGACCTGGATAGGGTAGAGGGAAGAGACGGGTTAGTGAATCTTGGGCAAGGGATAGAAGATCAGATTTAGTTTCTGAGACACAAGTGCTAAGGACCATGTTAGACATAAAATAAGGATCAGTTCCCTTCCCGCACTGATTTAGCCCGAATGTATGTTCAGGGCATAATTATGAACAGCAGTAGGTATTAGAGACTTTGCCCACAGGTATACTCGTATATCCATTGGCTTCACAATTCTAACAAAAATATATAAAATCTCTATCTGACACTGCTTATAAATCACCCAACATTTATTTTTTACCTCTTTTAGCTGATTAAAACCTACCACTTCAAAATTTTCTTCAGGAACGGTTCATTTAAAAGGTTAGGTTTTTAAGGTCATACTTCTACTCCAAGAAAATGAGGCAGTAATGGAATGCATCATTTTCTTTCTTCAGAGAGAAACTGTGCAGATGCTCCATTTTAAGCAGGTCATAATTTTATGTGGAAAATGATTGATCTGTGAGTACAGCTAATTATTGTGATTTCATTTTATCTCATTAGAGTTCTATTTAGCCAATTGGTTTGTTTATATTGCCCTCTGTATTCCTTGTTATACAGAAAAAAAAAAATCTAGTTTATGCTCTTATTTTGGTGCTTGCATGGACATAAGGATTATATAAATAGCATTGCATTTAACATGATTGCCATTTTTGTTTCATGCAGTCCATGTCTAAGATTCCTAGGCAAGAAAGGGGTAAATTTTCCTCATTACTCGAAAGGCTTTACTTACTGAATTTCAATTATGCCTTCACAAATCCCTTTTAACATCAAGGGTAGATATTGAAAACATATCCTGCATTCCACATTTGTGGTTTTGTTATATAAATTTATTCATGTACGTCTATCATTTATTTTTATTGACTTTTTGTTATCTGCTTGCTGAGGCCATGAAAACTCTCACTAGTGACAGCCTATAGGAGAAACTCACTGGTGCAGTTTTTCTTCTAAAAGTGTTTGCATTTTGTTCTGTAACTGTAATAACTCTTTCCTGCCTACTGTCTGATGGCTGCTGTGCTAAAGACTGGTTACCCAACTGCTACTCTAGGATTCAGGGGCAAGTTTACAGGACTCTAAATTCCGTGTTCTGAAGGCCTCCATTCTACGATATAATTTCTCTAGTAGGATAGTGATATGATGTAAGGGAGTTCTGGGTAATTACACTGGGCTCACAGCAATATTCAAAATGGATAGGTGAATGTATGCCCCAAGTAAAGGAGTTGGGAAACTATTGCCCAGTTACTGGGGGCACAGGTTGAATGATAAAATAGTAATAATAATAATAAATATATTTAAAGCTAAGGGACTTATGGAAGGATGCCATTTAATCACTATTTAACTACCACAACAACCCTGTGAAGTAAACACAACGTGTTTCTGTTTTACAGATGGAAAAAAAAAAAAAAACAGAAGTTCTGATAACTGAAGTAATTTTCCCAACTAGATAAGTGGTGCAGCCCAGATTCAAAGCTCAGACCCTGGAGCCCAGACTCCTTACATCTCTAATACTATGTCGCCTCCTAAAAATAGAAGGGAAAAAGAAAAATCGCAGGCATACATGCCTTTTCTTTTCTCTCCCATGTGAACTGTCAAGTGTTTCTGATTTTCTAACTATTTAACTAAAACCTAGAAAATCAAGCCTAAAAACAACTTTAATTACAAATGTAGCGGATCAGCACAACACCCCACGTGTGCAACCTGAGGATCATGACTCATTCATTCTGCCCTTTGTTTTCCACATCTATAAAATGGAAACAATAACAGTATTCCACCTCATACAGTTGTTATCAGATTAAAGATTAAATGATATAATGGATATAAATTAAACAGAATAGTGCCTGGCTATGGTGAGGGCTCAAAAACTGTTAGCAGTTATTACTATGAAATATCTGTGATTTGGTAATAATATGAAGGAGTTACGAAGTTTCTGTAATTGACATGAATTACTTGTCCAAAAAAAAATCTGCAGTGTTGTAAGAGCTATGGAAAGTAGAGACTAATGGAAATGCTGAATAGCAAATAAACTCAATATGCTATTTAATTCTTTTTGCTTAAATCACTTAACAAAATCACAGCATCCAAGGGACCAGTCAGAAATCAATGTGATGTTCTGTTCCATAAACACATTTTCTAAGTTTCCTGTGAAGTCCCCAAATTATCTTCTTACCACTCAGAGCTTCTATATAAGAGGTGTCTATTTTACATGTCTGGACAGACCACTTCCTAAAAATACTGGCAGAATCCTGGTGAACACGTTCCAAAGTCTTATGACCATCTATTCTGCAGTCCAGCACTAAATAAACTTTGAGCTCCCTAAAAACTTTTCAACTTGCTATAACTAAATTAAAAAAAAAAAAAAAATTTACTTTGAAAAAATGTATTATTTGTGACCAACCTCTGCATTTTTAAGGTTTTTATAGGGAATTCTGTTCCTAAACAATAAAGTTGTCGATTATTGCTGCTGTCCTTTTGTAAAATAAATGTGTAGCAATTGACACTGATTTTCAAATAAAAATCTAATAGCTCATCTTTTTCTAATTAATGAAGCAATGTATCCTAGCAAGTCAGTGTTCAAATACTGTACTAACAAGAATTGGAACGGGAATGACTTTTGATCATTTTTAACTTCTCTGTGTCTAGAGTAACTGCTCTTAATTAAGATTATCCTTATTCTTCTAGTCGTAAACATAAGCTAGAATTTGCCACATCTTATTATCATAGTTTCCTCCAACAGCTGTGGCAACGTATATCGAATGATAAGTATAGATTAAAAATATTAGGACTTGATTATCTGGAGACAAAGGAAAAAGGAAATATGATTAAAATTTATGGACTCATGAAAAATAATAATGTTGTCAAACATATTTACTAAGTCCTGGTATGTTAATAAATTTGAAATATCTGTAGAAATTAAGAAACATCCCATTTCTTGAGACAGAAAAAGAGAAAAGTTACTTATATATGTACACTCTCTCTATATATATACACACACATATGTACACACACACACACACACACACTACAATGTAGATTGCCAAAGAATTTTAGCTTCTATAACTGATCTAATCCATAGTCTTTATTCTACTGTGTAGTAGAAAAGACAGAGTTTGGTGGAAAATGATAATTTCTGCCAAACAAAGGCATCCATGTCTATTCCAATTTCATTATAAGTAACACATATAGAGCTATAGTTTTTAACATATACCAGGTAGTATTATAAATGCTTTACATGTATAGTTCATTTAATTTTCATAGTAATCTTATGAGACAGGTATTATTACAACTCCTTTTATACTCAGAGAAACTGAGGGAAAGAGCATTTAAGTGATTTTCCCATGTGCATACATGAACATGAAGAACTGGCTTTTTTAGGTTACTCTTTACAATAAATGTTGACACTTTCAGAATTGTGTCCTTCTTGCAGTGCCAGCATCTGTGTGTTGATGAAAGTTTACAAGTCCTCATGGTGATGGAGGAGGGGGTACATGTGTGTACACCCTATCTTCTAGGTCTTCACAGATTTCTGATGTAATACAATTAATTGACTTAATTTTCTCTCTGGGCATCAAAATGCCATCAGCTGCTGATATGCATAAATAATAAATCTCGAGATTTGTTCTGTTACTATTCACAGGCAGGTTTGTTTTAGGCACTAGTGATATGTCACTGATGTTGCAATCATGGGCACTGGTAATGACATTGGGTATCAAGCTCCATACCCTCCTCACAGAGTCTCAATATCAGAGAGTCTACGGAAGCATGTCTACTGCCCCACTTCACCACGAGTAAGATATTCACCTCAAAGCCTTCTTATGGGGCAAGGTTGTCCTACCAAGTCACTTCTTTTTTTTTTTTTTTTTTTTTTTTTTTTTTTGAGACGGAGTCTCGCTCTGTTGCCCAGGCTGGAGTACAGCGGCCGGATCTCGGCGGCCGGATCTCGGCTCATTGCAAGCTCTGCCTCCCGGGTTTACGCCATTCTCCTGCCTCAGTCTCCCGAGTAGCTGGGACTACAGGCGCCCGCCACCTCGCCCGGCTAGTTTTTTTGTATTTTTTAGTAGAGACGGGGTTTCACCGTGTTAGCCAGGATGGTCTCGATCTCCTGACCTCGTGATCCGCCCGCCTCGGCCTCCCAAAGTGCTGGGATTACAGGCTTGAGCCACCGCGCCCGGTCCCCAGTTACTTCTTAAAGGAAGTAAAGAAGGTAAGGAGGGTGGAATCTCTGTGCGACTCTTCTTCTAGAGCCAAATGTAGGCCCATGGGAAGCATAGAAATCCCTGCCATGCCAAACTTGCCTGTATGGAGAAATCAGGAGGATCTTCTCTCACTTATCCCTAGCTTTCTGTACTATCCAAGATTTTCCTTTAGGAACTAGAGTTGGCATCAATTAGTTTCTCTCTCCGACTGTGATGACCTTCTTAAAAATCTTATTTTCTTTCTTCCCACTGCTGCATTTAACCTTTTTCTTGCCATTGGTAATGATGATGGAAAAATAATGGGCTACTGAAAAGAGAAGTACAATAGGAGTTCTTTCAAAAAATATTATCCTTATAAAGTTTGTGTATAGATTTAACTGTTAATATTGTACATAATATTCAATTTTTAATATTGGTTACTACATCAAAGTGTGGGATTGGGAGGCGGAGATGGATTTAGAGAAGGAAGAGGAGACTATTTACTTCACTTTATAAATCTCTATGTAATTTCACTTGATACAACAAGCATATGCTCCTTTAGTAACTTTTTAAATGGTAAATTAAGAAAGAAACCAAAGGTAGAGAATAATTAAGTGGTCAAACAAACAAAAATATTACTTAAAATGGCAGGTAGCAAACTTTCAGAATGCTCAGGAAGGGAAATAAAGAAATAAAACACAGATTTATGAAAAAGAAAATTATTTTTATGTAATCATGGGTAAACATATCGGTTATGGGACAGGTAATATAAAATATTGAAAAACTAAATAACAAATATAATGGTAAAATTGTGGAACTTCTTTTGGTGCTTTTGCCAGAGATAACCTTTTGGAATAAAAGAAGTATCCTATGAATTTGAATAAAATTGTTTAGTTTCATAAATGAATATTCAATCTCTCATTGAGAAAATTCCAGGTGCCATTTGTGAAATTTACCTTCAGATGATGATTGACAATATGAAGTGTCCAGAAGATATAGTACAAAAGGTAGCTGAGATAGAGCAGGCATTGATATAGATTCAAAATCAGAAAGCATAGCATTTTGGCAGCAATGTGGAAAAAGTGTTCCAAGTGGGAGACAGTGATAAAATATGTCAAATACTCCTGATATTCCAAGAGTTTTCTTAGATTAAAATATCTGGTGCTGAAAACTTCATTTCTGAAAATAAAGCACAGTATCTTCAAGCAAAAGATATCAAATAGAGCACCTTGGACTGAAACCCCAAACGGAAACAATCATGAACCTCTATCTGCTTGTCTTAGAGGCTGATACCAACTTGATAAAATATAATAGTCAGAGCCACAGCAGGGCTGATATGATGGAGTTTTCTAAATACAGAATTATGTCATCTGCAAACAGAGACAATTTGACTCCCTCTCTTCCTATTTGAGTACCTTTTATTTCTTTCTCTTGCCTGATTGCCCTGGACAGAACTTCCAATAGAATGTTGAATAGGAGTGGTGAGAGAGGGCATCCTTGTCCTGTGCTCATTTTCAAAGGGAATGCTTCCAGCTTTTGCCCATTCAGTATGATATTGGCTGTGGATTTGTCATAAATAGCTCTTATTATTTTGAGACATGTTCCAGTATGTAGCTACCACATATACGTGAGAACACGTGGTATTTGGTTTTCTGTTTCTGCATTAGTTCACTTAGGATAATGGCCTCCAACACCATTAATGTTGCCGCAAAGGACATAATCTCATTCCCTTTTGACTATATAGTATTCAATGGTATATATTTACCACATTTTAAAAAATCCAGGCTACCATTGATGGACATTTGAGATGATTCTATTTCTTTGCTTTTGTGATTAGTGCTGCAGTGAACATATGCATGCAGGTGCCTTTATGATAGAATGATTCTTATTCCTTTGGGTATATATCCAGTAATGGGATAGTTGGGTCAAATGGTAGTTCTGTTTTTAGGTATTTGAGAAATCACCACACTGTCTTCCAAAAGGTTTGAACTAATTTACACTCCCATCAACAGTGTATAAGCATTCCCTTTTCTCCCCAATTTCTCTAGCTTCTGTTATTTTTTGACTTTTTAATACTAGCCTTCCTCACTGGTGTGAGATGGTATGTCATGACTTTGATTTGCATTTCTCTAATGATTAGAGATGTTAAGCATTTTTTTTCATATAGTTTCTGTTCACATGTATGTCTTCTTTTAAAAAGTGACTACTAATCTCTTTACTCACCTTTTTAATGGGCTTGTTTTTTTCTTGTTAATTTGTTCAAGTTTCTTATAGAGTTTGAATATCAGACTTTGTCAGATCCATAGTTTGCAAATAGTTTCTCCCATACTGTAGATTGTCTATTTACTCAGTTGATAGTTTATTTTGTTGGGCAGAAGCTCTTAAGTTTAACTAGATTCCATCTGTCAATTTTTGCTTTTCTTACAATTGATTTTGGGGTCTTTGTCATGAAATATTTGCCAGGTTATATGTCCAGATAGAATTTTCTAGGTTTTCTTCTAGATTTTCTATAGTTTAAAGTTTTACATTTAAGTCTTAAACAGATCTTGAGTTGATTTTTGTATACACTGAAAGGAAGGGCTCCAGTTTCAGTCTTCTGCATGGGATAAACCAGTTATCCCAGCACCATTTATTGAATAAGAATTATTATCCCCATTGCTTGCTTTTGTTGACTTTGTCAAAGATCAGATGACTTTAGGTATGCAGCAATATTTCTGGGCTCCCTTTTCTGTTCCGTTGGTCTATGTGCCTGTTTCTGTGCCAATACCATGCTTTGTTTTTTTTTTTTCTTTTTTTTTTTTAATTACTGTAGTCTTAGCCTTGTAGTGTAGTTTGAAGTTGGGTAACGAGATGCCTCCAGCTTTATTTTGCTTAGGATTGCCTTGGCTATTTGGGCCCTTTTTTGGTTCCATATGAGTTCTAAAATAGTTTTCCTAATTCTGCGAAGAATGTCATTGTTAGTTTGATAGGAATAGCATTGAATCTGTAGATTGCTTTTGGAAATGTGGCCATTTTAACAATATTGATTCTTGCTATCCATAAGTATCGAATATTTTTCCATTTATTTGCATCATCTCTGATTTTTTTATCTTATAGAGATCTCTTCTTATAGAGATCTTTCACCTCTCTGGTTGTCTGTATTCATAGATATTTTATTCTTTCTGTGGCTATTATGAATGGTATTGTATTCTTGATTTGGCTGTCAACTTGGACGTTATTGTTGTATAGAAATATTACTGATTATTTTACATTGATTTTGTATCCTGAAACTTTGCTAAGGTTATTTATCAAATCAAGGAGTTTTTAGGCAGAGACTATGGGATTTTCTAGGTGTAGAACCATGTCATCTGAAAACATGCATAGTTTGACTTCCTGTCTTCCTATTTGCATGCCTTTTGTTTCTTTGTTTTGCCTGGTTGCTCTAGCAAGGACATCCAGTACTCTGTTGAATAGGAGTGGTGAGAGTGAACATTCTTGTCTTGTTCTGAGTCTCAAGGTGAATGCTTCCAGCTTTTGTCCATTCAGTATGAATGTGGATGTGTCATAGATGGTTCATATTATTTTGTGGTATGTTCCTTCAATGCCTAGTTTGTTGAGGGCTTTAACATGAACGGATATTGAATTTTATTGAACGTATTTTCTGTGACTACTGAGATGCTCATGTAGATTTTGTTTTAAGGTCTGTTTTGTGATGAAATACATTTATTGATTTGCATATGTTTAATTCGTCTTCCATCCGAGGGATAAAGCCTAATTTATTGTGGTGAACTAGCTTTTGTATGTTCTGCTGGATTTGGTTGGCTAGTATTTTGTTGAGGATATTTGCAGGTATGTTCGTCAAGGATATTGGCCTGATATTTTCTTTTTTTTTTTTTTTTTGCTCTCTCTCGGCCGGGTTTTGGTATCAGGATGATGCTGACCTCATAGAATGATGTAAGGAGGAGTCCCTCTTCAATGTTTTGGAATAGTTTCAGTAGGAATGTGCCAGCTCCTATTTATATATCTGATAGAATTCAGCTATGAGTCCATCTAGTCCTAGGCTTTTTCCGGTTGTTAGGTTTTTTATTACTTATTCAATTTTGGAACTAATTATCATTCTGTACAAGGATTCCATTTCCTCTGGTTTATTCTTTGGAGGTTGTGTGTTTCCAGGTATTTATCCATTTCTTCTATGTTTTTTCAATTTATCTGATAAAGGTATTCATATTAGTCTCAGGGTTTTTTGTCTCACTATGAGGTCATTGGTATTGTCCCGTTTGTCATTTCTGATAGTGTTTATCTGGATCTTCTCTCTTTATTTCTTATTAGTCTAGCTAGTAACTACCATTTTTGAAGGTATCTTGAGTCAGTAGTGTGGAGACACAATCTCCAAGCAGACTACACAGTTGAGTCATTCTGAATAGATATTAGGAAGCAGATCGGGCACAAGATGGGGAGGAGTCAGGAAAATGTCTGGAATCTAAGTAAAATCTGATAATACCTTCTTAAATTCTTTTCCTATCTGCTGTCTGAAGTGTTTACTTAAAATGGCTTCCTAAAAAGAAGATATTACAGCCAGATTTTGAAAGATGAGTAAGAGCTCACAATGTAAAAACAGTGGTTTCACAAAGGGAAGATACGATCTTCATTTATCCCCATCTTCGTCACCCAAGGGGGTACTGACTGGCCCATTCTGAGCCACCAAAAATCTTAAACCAAACTCCATCACACATGACTCTTTCCTTTATTTTACTTCTCTGCCAACATTGCTTCATCCCTAAGGCAAGACTGCTGTATTTCCTGTGCCAACTAGAATGTACATACTAGCGTACTGGGCCTGTATCTGTTTTACTCACCACTATATCCTCAATACCTAGATTACTGTCCTAATAAATACTGGCTAGTTTTTGAATGAATAAATAAATGAATGAATCAATATATTCACATATTCTATTGCAGATTTTAACACTGCCACAAAAACATTTCTTCATTTCCCTCACTTGAAATTAATGGTTTGTTTTATTCACAATATGACTAAGATTCATGAGACATGTCTCCTGCCTGTGATTCATGAGACAAGAAAGGTGACAGAAGAGTAATCAACAGAATTGTTGGCAAACTTGGTATATGTTTTTAAAAAATAAGCAATGACTTTGAAATACCAAGTCACTGTTCAAAAGCTGAAATTAGATAACCAAATCTGTCGGGGCAGAATGAAGATCAGTGTATCTGTAGATGAGACCTACAGTATCACAGATAAATGCAGGATGATTCAGCAGCACTCTGTAGGTTACCATTCATCATTGTTATAGCATCTGAGAGGTTTAAATGTGATTAATTTCTACTATTTTAGCTGTTTTAAGTCATATATCATATTTTGTACATCAGACAACTCATTTTTGAGTGGAGTTTATAGCAAGAGAAAAGAAAGCCAAAAACACAACCACACAACAAAAACATCTCTGATACAGCCTAGGTCCTATTTTATTTTATTTTTTTTAAATAACTCAATGCTAGGTACTATTTTTTCCTGATTCTTAATATTTGTATATTTTAAATATGTGTCATTGTTTTCAAAAGCTGATTAAATATTAATAACAGAAATACAATTAAGGCACAATTTGGTACCCTTTTAGTGATTTTTTTAAGCTTTAATTTAATAAGAACTGACAATTCACATTTATTTACTTCTTTCACAGTAATTTTTTTGGGGGGACGCATGTGATGGGCAAAAGGCAATGAAAGGAGAAGTGAAGCCTTGATCCTACCTGCAATGCACTTTATTTTCTCAGCATTCTATGGAATCTCAGGTTTCAGAGGTGTCTTCCTCTACAAAATGAGGGGTTTGTATTAAATTATCTCTAAATTCCTTTCTAGCTCTAATATTCTGCGGCCTAAGCCCCGCTCTGAAGTCTTTTGCTTTCTTTTGTCCAGGACACCTATCATTAGTTCTGAGGTGAAAGTTGCCGTTTAACTTGCATCATTTTACCCTTTGAAAGTCCAAATCATATACTTTTAGAAGAGAAAACATGCTGGCTTTTATCAGGAAAGAAGCATAAAAATCGCTTTCACAGGTTACATGCCAGTTTGAGGAAAAAAAAGGAACGCTAGTGAAAACACGGTAAATGATTTAAAAAATTAAAATGTATTTTTTTTTTCTGTCTGGAAAGTCCAATATTGAATATCAGGTATTAGCGAAGTAAATATCACTTTATAAAGTGCCTACACACTATATCTTCAAATTAAAATACACTTTTGGGAAACGGTAAGAGGTACTTTTTTTTTTTTTTTTGAGACGGAATTTCGCTCTGTTGCCCGAGCTGGAGTGCAGTGGTGCGATCTTGGCTCACTGCAAACTCCGCCTCCCTCCTTATGCAAACTCCGCTCTCCATAAGCACCCTTTGAAAGTCCTTAGCCTCCTGAATAGCTGGGACTACAGGCACCCGCCACCACGCCCGGCTAATTTTTTGTGTTTTTAGTAGAGACAAGGTTTCACCGTGTTAGCCAGGGTGGTCTGGATCTCCTGACCACATGATCCACCCACCTCGGCCTCCCAGAGTGCTGGGATTACAGACGTGAGCCACCGTGCCCTTCCCAAGGGGAACTTTTTGCCCCTTTCCCTGCAAGATTCAATAATAAAAACAGACTTATGGTATTTTATGATAAACAATTACTCAGCTACCTCAGCAGCAGCACTCTCAGCCCTTCAGTTGGACTTTCTACATGAAAAAACTATTAGCTACTTCTGGATGAAGCCAGGTCCATTATAGTGTCAAGTACTGTATTCTAATTCTCAAAAAGACTAAAAAGGTCTCCATGTTATGCAACATGCAGGCGGAGGGAAAAGCAACAAAGGAGAAGAAGAGAAAAGTGGAGGGGAATGGGGTCAGAGAGAGAAGAGAGAGAGAGAAATTTGTACTTGAATGTTTCTGTTTCTTTTGTGAAGTAGCAGGAGAGATCCTATGGCAAAAGAGGGGGAGATAGAGATGGAAGACTTAAGGGATTTTGAGGAGAGTTCTAAAGGATACTGGTGACCTCTTAGAAGATTAGGTGAGGCATTAACTAGGGACTTGTTTCAGTCCTTAGACACACTTGGAATACATAAAATTGAAAGAGGTGATAAATGTGTTGTTTAATTTAACTGTGGTAATTGCTACATAACGTATACATATATCAAATCATCACATTGCATACCTTGAATAGATAGTTTTTATTTGTTAATTAAATATTTTAAAATAAAACAAATAATCAACAGTTAAAAATCTCTCAGATTCCTTGACATAAAATGCCTAGAATTTAAAAGAGGTAGTAAAGGCAAAAACATATGAAAGAATTAAATAAATACAGGTAGTAAAACATTGAGTGCTATAAGTCATATTATATGACTTAATTTCTCTAATAATTCAAATATATTATCTAATTCCAGTTTGAAAACCTGCAGTGAAATGTAGATTAATTTAAACCAGTCTTGTGCCCTTTCATTCAGTGACAGATTCTACATCTGTTTCTTCCAGTAGATTCCATGTTGAAAAGCAGCTGGTCACAAAATCTTCTTCCTTGACTGTTTGTGTCATCACTTCAAAATAA
Organism: Mandrillus leucophaeus; assembly: GCF_000951045.1. Classification (NCBI taxonomy): domain Eukaryota; kingdom Metazoa; phylum Chordata; class Mammalia; order Primates; family Cercopithecidae; genus Mandrillus; species Mandrillus leucophaeus. The sequence continues at coordinate 303,510 of NW_012108064.1, read as the reverse complement.
ACAACAAAAAAGAAAGCAGTACTTAATAATTGCACAGCGAGGGTTGTTATGGTGTTTTCTGCTATGAGAGTAGGACTCTGATTTTGATCTTTCTTTATACCCCGTGGAGCTAAACCAAGCCTACAATTCCCATTAACTTCAAAAAGAGCCCATACTCAGATGTGCTTAACAGGGGTTTTGAACAAGAAAATAAAACAAACAAACAAACAAACAAGAAATAAAAAAGGAGTCTTCTTATTACAAAAAAGATAATTTTGACTTTGTGGATTATCTGTTCTTGTTGGTCTCAGAGATTACTGGCATTATCATTTTGTGCTACACTTGTACATTTTGATCTATATAACAGAAACAGTGAAGAATAGATAGAGTAGAAACACATTAGCATAGGTGTTAGTGCAGATGTCTTATAAAACTATCAAAACTTAATGGTCCCTATCAGCAAATAGGTTTGTGACAGTGGCAATGAATCAATTGTAATCAGTTTTTTTTTTTTCCCTCTGGGTGGTGAAGCATATTTAAACAACAGATTTCTTATCTTCTTTTATACCTAAAACATTTGAGTTCTGTTTATAGACAGCTTCATATCGAAATGGAAACTATCTGTTGGAATAACCAATGGAAAACAAAGGATTGCTCATATCATTGAGAAAGATGTGTCAAAGCTGGTCTACATTAATACTGAGTACAGAATCAGATAACATGTTTGTTATCTTTCATATTACCTACCTCTCCTGGACTTCTGATAACAAGCAAAGGTGAATTTTGTTCATCTTAGGAAAAATCAATTGAAGGAAATGATGGCTATTCTTGTAATTCAAGTGATATATTATGATGGCTTCAACTAAAGTGGTACAGGAAGACTGAGATAATTAGATGGATAAAGGATATACTTGGGAATTAGAACTGACATGACTTTGTTATGAATGCAGTATAAGATAAGAAATAAAAAGACCAGTGAAGGATGATTTACATGGCATCCTAAGGCTATTTAAATATTAAATAATGTATGTAAAGTGCTTAGTAAAATGAAAGTGCAAATAAAATTAGCTATTATTGTTAAAACTTCAAAAAGGAGTTCTCACTGGGTCACTATAACATTAGTCATGAAGCAAATGAATGTTTTCATCCTCTTCTCATGGGGATACTACTATCCTCTTGGCAGTTTATCTCAGATTGTGTAATGACATCCAGAAAGTAACACAATGAGTTTTCAATTTCCATTTACCCCATTGGAGTTATGCATTTAGAAGCAAATCAACCAATGCAAGAAGACTTCAGAAACAGAATACTTCAAATAACTCATACCATATAAAAGTGATTTGTATTACTAATTTACATGAGTTTCCAAAACCTTTCTGCTGAAGTCTCTTATGGGAGACAAGGAAACGTATAAATGTAACTGGTTAAGCAAAGAAGCTACATGTGCAGTCTGTAATGTGGTAGAATAACTACTGAATTTATATTATTTGTTATTACCCTTCCAACTTAATGAGAAGTAGCTACATTACAATTTTGCCGTAGACTCTTATTCATTGTCATATAACACTATACAGAATATAAGTTTCCCATAAGCATTAGAAGTCTATCTTGAATACTTAGTTGACAAGATAAGGTCAATTTGCAGGATATAGAAGAAGCATAGAAGTGCACATAGCCAGGAGAAGATGTGCCACCCTTTTCTGGTGGTATTTAACAATGATTTTTTAAAACCGACCTACTTATCTACAGTTTTTACAAGCCAGGGCTAGCTTAAAATTAAGAATGACAACAAATAATTCTGGAGGCCAAAGTCAAAATAAATTTTGTGATAGAATGTGTTATTGATCGCAAAATAAAGTTTTGTCAAGGGAGTTTATGATTGCTCTTCCTGGTCACTGTTGTGTTGTTTTTTGATTTTTTGTTTGAGAACATAAGCACCCTTTGAAATTATAGTATATTAATCAGTGTTCTGCAGAGGGACAGAACTAATAGGATATATGTATATATAAAATAAAATTTATTAGGGAGACTTGGCTCACGTGATTAGCTGGCAAAGTCCCACAATCTGGGGAAGAAAGAAGCCAGTAGTGGCTCAGTCTGAGTCTGAAACCCTCAAAACCAGGGAAGCCCAAAGTGCAGCTTTTATTCTGTGGCAAAACCAGGGAAGCTGACAGTGCATCCTTCAGTCTGCAGCCAAAGGCCCAAGAAGCCTTGGAAAGCCACTGATGTAATTCCCAGAGTCCAAGGGCCAAAGAACCTGGAGTCTTATGCCCAAGGGCAGGAGGAACAGAAGGAAGCATCAAGCACAGGAAAAAGCAGGAAGTCCAAAAACTCGGCAAGGAAGGTTATCTCATCTTCTGCCTGCTTTGTTCTAGCAATGCTAGCAGCCGATTGGATGGTGTCCACTCACATTGAGGGTGGGTCTTCCTATCCCAGTCTACTGGTTCAAATGTCAATCTTGTCTGGTAACGCCCTCACAGACACACCCAGAAACAATACTTTACTAGCCATCTAGGCAACTTCCAATTCAGTCAAGTTGACACTTAATATTATTCATCACAAATAGTACCAAAAATAATAACAATATTAGGAATGACAATATTCAACTTTCCCTGAAGGATATCCATATAATAGACACTGATCTAAGATGCTTTCATGTATTATATCATTTAGTTTTTTAATAAAACTGAATTAGGTACCATGATTAACCCCATTTTACAAATGAGGATACTGAAACAGAGAGAGCTTTAAGAACTTGACCAAAATCACACAGCTTATAAATAGTGGAGCCAGAATTTGCAGCCATACAATATGCCTCCAGAGGCCATGCTTTTAACAAGTATGTTATTGTGCCTTCCTTGAATATGGTGACAGTGTCAAACATTAGAGTGGGCATCATTTTCTAGGAGCATATAAGCCTAGAGAGCAATCATAGCTTTGGGTGGCAATCACAGTGTCACTCGTTACCAAATTCTCACTCAGTTGCATTCCTGGGATGGCAAAACCCCCAGAATCCTCCCTTTATACAGTTTCTACTATCACTTATACTGCCACTATTTCTGATGCTTATAGTGTTTTATTCATCTTCATTACTTTAGTTGCTGCTGTCTGAACTGATGCTTCTGCCCCTGCCCCTTCATGTTGCCTATGTCCTCTTCTCCTATTCTCCTGCTATCACCTGAGTCCATCTCCAAGTTATCAGCTGATATTTTCCCATATTGTGCAGCATCCATGTTATCAATTTTTCCTTGAAAAGGATCTCAGCATTAGACATAATTTGGAAACAGTTAAAGGTATTTTTACTATAATAATTATTGGAGTCTTTAATTAAATGATTATGTGTTTTAAATCTACAAAATAGTGGGATCGCATTAATTCTTCCCTAAAGCTTTTTAAACAATGGGATAGTTTGATTTTCTCAGAAAAAAATATTAATCTATCCTGATAAACAAGTTCTACAGAATACAGTTTGAGAAATATTGTATCTTTATAGCTATAAGCCTTACATTTAACTGGTATTTTTCAGCACTTACATGGAACAAAGAAAACCTTTTTGGAAGCCAGATGTGGCTGCATTCCATCTGTTAGCAACCTCTGCATTTGATCATTGGAGTACAGACTCTCACAATTACCTAACTTTCTCCTACTTCCCTAACAATGATTTGGCCACAGGGACTGTACCTCTTTTTGGCCCTCCATAGGTATTCTGGTTCTTTCACATTTATGGCTACTAAGAAAAGGAAATTAGAAACAGTTTTCTAACAGTTAGGCAAGAGGACATTTAGGAACATCCAGGGGTTCCATAAAAGGTGTTCTTCCTTGCTGGACATCAACCAATGCTTTAAACCTAGGAATATTATCTTTTGTTTGCTCCTACTAATGAGTGAGTCCCCTGCTTTTCTGGAGACCCAGGGTGCTTTCTGATATAGTGCTTCAGGTGCTCCTTTGATATACCAGAGTTTCCAAGGTAGGTATGAAGATTAGATACCCGCAGTGATCTATGCTCAGTACCTGAAGGCATATAACAATATAATTATCTTCTATTCCACCCATCTCACACCTTGATTCAACGATGGAAGTAAGTAATATAACAGGAAATTTTAACATTTATTGAAAATCTGCCATGACCTAGGCCATTTTGTGGCCATATCTCACTTAACACTCATGAAAATCTTTGTTCGGTGATCCACTATTGCAGCTGAGGAAAGTGAATCTTAAATAATTTAGGAATTTTATGATAAAAGGGTTATCACCACTGACCCCACAAAAATACAAACAACAATTAGAGAATACTTCTATGCAAGTGAACTAGAAAAACTAGAGGAAATGGATAAATTCCTGGAAACATACACTCTCCCAAGACTGAACCAGGAAGAAGTTGAATCCCCGAATAGTCCAATAACAAGTTCTTACTGAGGCAGTAATAAATAGCCTACCAAACAAACAAGAAAAAAAGCCAAGGACCAGATGGATTTACAGCTAATTTCTACTGGTGGTACAAAGAGGAACTGGTACTCTTTCTTCTGAAACTATTCCAAACAACTGAAAAGGAGGGACTTCTCCCTAACTCATTTTATGAGGCTAACATCTTCCTGATACCAACACCTGGCAGAGATACAACAAAAAAAGAAAACTTCAGGCCAATATCTCTGATGCAAAAATTCTCAATAAAACACTGGTAAACTGAATCCAGCAGAACATTAAAAAGCTTATCCACCACGATCAAGTCAGCATCACCTCCGGGATGCAAGGTTGGTTCAACATACGCAAATCAATAAACATAATTTATCACATAAACAGAACTAAAGACAAAACCACGTGATTATTCAAGAGATTCAGCAAAGGTCTTCAATAAAAATCAACATCCCGTTCATGTTACACACTCTCAATAAAGTAGGTGTTGATGAAACATGCCTCAAAATAATAAGAACCACTTATGGCAAACCCACAGCCAATATCATACTGAATGGGCAAAAGCTGGAAGCATTCCCCTTGAAAACCGGCACAAGACAAGGATGTCCTTTCTCACCACTCCTATTCAGCATATTATTGGAAGTTCTGGCCAGGGAAATCAGGCAAGAGAAAGAAATAAAGGGTATTCAAATAAGAAGAGAGAACATCAAACTGTCTCTGTTTGCAGATGACATGATCCTATATCTAGAAAACCCCACTGTCTCAGCCCAGCTTCGCAAGCTGGTAAGCAACTTCAGCAGTCTCAGGATACAAAATCAATGTGCAAAAATCACAAGCATGCCTATACACCCACAAAAGACAAGCCAAGAGTCAAATCATGAATGAACTCCCCTTCACAATCCCTATGAAGAGAATAAAATACCTAGCAATACAGCTAACAAAGGACATGAAGGACCTCTTCAAGGAGAAATACAAACCACTGCCCAAGGAAATCAGAGAGGACACAAACAAATAGAAAAACATTTCTTGCTCATGGATAGGAAGAATCAATATCATGAAAATGGCCATAATGCCCAAATTTATAGATTCAATGCTATTCCTTTCAAACTACCATTGACAGTCTTCACAAAAATAGAAAAAAACTACTTTACAATTCATACAGAACCACAAAAGAGCTTGTATAGTCAATACAATCCTAAGCCAGAAGAGCAAAGCTGGAGGCATCATGCTACCTGACTTCAAACTACACTACAAGGCTACAGTAACCAAAACAGCATGGTACTGGTACTACAACAGACACATAGGCTAATGGAACAGAATAGAGATCTCAGAAATAAGACCACACATTTATAACCATCTGATCATTGACAAACATGACAAAAACAAGCAATGGAGAAAGATTCCCTATTTAATAAATGGTGCTGTGAAAATTGGCTAGCGGTATGCAGAAAGTTGAAACTAGACCCCTTCCTTACACCTTACAGAAAAATTAACTCAAGATGGATTAAAGACTTAAATGTAAAACTTGAAACTATAAAAACCCTAGAAGAAAATTCAGGCAATACCGTTCAGGACATAGGCATGGACAAAGATTTCATGATGAAAATGTTAAAAGCAATTGCAAAAATAGCAAAAATTGACAAATAGGATCTAATTAAACTAAAGTACTTCTGCACAGCAAAAGAAACTATCAATAATGTGAAGAGACATCCTACAGAATAGGATAAATTTTTTGCAATCTACCCATCTGAAAAAGGTCTAATATCCAGAATCTACAAGGAACTTTAACAAATTTACAAAAAAAAATTAAAAAATGGGCAAAGAACATGAACAGACACTTCTCAAAAGAGGACATTTATACAGCCAACAAACATAAGAATAAAAGCTCAACATCACTGATCATTAGAAAAATGCAAATCAAAACTACAATGAGATACCATCTCATGCCAGTTAGAATGGTGATTATTAAAATGTCAAGAAACAATGGATGCTGGTAAGGCTGTGAAGAAATAGGAATGCGTTTACACTTGATGGGAATGTAAATTGGTTCAACCATTGTGAAAGACAGTGTGGCAATTTCTCAAAGACCTAGAACCAGAAATACCATTTGACCCAGCAATGCCATTACTGGGTATATACTCAAAGGAATATAAGTCATTCTATTATAAAGATACGTGAAGACATATGTTCACTGTAGCACTATTCACAATAGCAAAGAAATGGAATCAACCCAAATGCTCATCAATGATAGACTAAAGAAAACATGATACATATACACCATGGAATACTATGCAGCCATAAAAAGGAATGAAATCGTGTCCTTTGTCAGGGTGTGGATGGAGCTGGAAGCCATTATCCTCAGCAAACTAATGCAGGAACAGAAAATCAAGCACTGCATGTTCTGACTTATAAGTGGGAGCCGAACAATGAGAACATGTGGACACAGGGAGGGGAACAACACATACTGGGGCTTGTTGGGGAGGGAAAGAGGGAGGGAGAGCATCAGGAAAAATAGTTAACTCATGAAAGGCTTAATACCTAGGTGATGGGGTGACAGGTGCAGCAAACCACCATGACACACATTTACCTATGTAACAAACCTGCATGTCCTGCACATATATCCCAGAACTTAAAATAAAATAAAATAACATTTTGAAAAAGAGAATTTAGGGATTTTGTTCAAAGTCACATATCTCCTATGTAACATAAGTAGTCTGTGCTTTTTCTACAATTAAATCATGTTTAATTAACATATTCAGCATTGTGTTAATACACAGTGCTTATTTTTTCCTGTTTATATTTTTAAAATTTTTATTAGTTTCAAATTTGCATTAGAATGAAAATCTTTTCCAGATTTAACTGAATATCATTGGAGTCAAAAGCAAACCTGAAAGGATACAACAGTAGAAATTCTGTTAATAAACAAACAACAACTGAGGTGTGAATAATTTAAAGAAAATTTCTAGTGAATTCTGGCATGCAATTTCTGTCTTTACTATGGTCTAAATTTCAAATTAATGTTAAACCTACTAATGAAATAGCATTGTGAAAGCTTAATTTAGAGGATTCTAAGAACAGTTTGTCCAGTTTCTTTCTCTAAATTCTCCCTCTGATATTACCTATCAGATATTTCAACAAGAAAATAGAGTGCTGCTCTTTCAAACTGATATTAAGCATCATTCAAAGTAATGGTGACTTCTCTCAGATCATCCTGACATCAGCAAAGTATTAGTGTGTACATTGAAAAGGATTTCTTTTCCAGGCTCCAAGACACTTTCAAAATTTGAGAATGCTAACAAAGCAGACAATTTCGAAGGGCAGATACCAACTGCAGGCAATCTAAGGAGACTTATCATAGGCATACCTCTATGGATATAATTGATATTTTTCTGGAATATTGTCCCTAAAAGGCAGCTTTACCTAATTCTCAAGTTCATACAACATCTTTTGACTAGTGTCATTGTTTCTACAATAAAATGTATAGTATAAAACCATTAAGTTCTCTATTAAGGAACCTCACTGGTTTTCTGTCTGGTCAGGCCCAGGGCATTTGTGGTCTCCTTTCTTTGTTCCCATAGGCTGAAAGAATCCAATACACCTCAATAACAGAAAAGTGTAGTGAAAAGCTTTGAATTTATACCATCTGAATCATGTCTCTGCCATTTATCAGCTATATGCTTTGGGACAAATTCCTTAACAACCGTCAACTTAGTTTCCTAAATGTAAAACAAAGATAATGCTTACTATGTTGTTTTATAATTAAGCAAAATAATGCTTAAAAATGCCTAGCACAATACCTAACACACTAGGCAAGTATACAATCAATATTGGGTTTCAGCTACTTAGTCTTTTTCTAAGTGTTCTTCACTTTCCCCTCCTAGATGCCCCCACGGCTTCTGCCCTAGAAAGTTCTACCACCATCCCTATCTTACCAAACTTCGGTTTTGCTGCCAGAGATTTCTCTCCTAAGATTCAAAATATCCTACCCTAAATAGTTTTTGGCACATTCATATTTCTTAGAAACCTTTTAGATCTTGGCCCTGAAAGGTCTACTCTTTCCCCTGGCCCATTTGTTCTTGTCCTCAGTTGATGGCCGGCCGCTTATTTCCCAGGTTATTTCTACCCATGAGTGAAGCTCAATTTCTTATTGTTATAAATTTAAGTGTGAGCTAAAACCCTTTGAAAGTCACATGGCTCCAATATCTAGTACATCTTTTATCTTTCCTAGGAGCCTGTTTTGTCAAATCATATTTCCTTTATACTGCCCTATTCAGATGTTTTTTTCTGGTTCAAAGAGCCATAATTTTATTTCTGAACTGAAAACCATTGCTAGTTTAAAGAGTCTTTAAACTAAAGAGCCATTTGCAGAGTCTAAATGACTGCCATAGCTTGAGAAAAATACATGAGTTAACCTCTGTGAGTTTGTGTTATTGTTAACCACCTTTTCCACAACCACTTAAATGACTCACTGAGGTATGCCATAAACCCCAAAAGAACTTTTATAATTATATTTTGTAACAAAAATATCTTAGGCATAAGGAAATATCAATGCACATGATATCTATCTATCAACGTAAAAAATATAAAATTATAATTAGTCACATACCCACAGGTAAGAGTAAAACTACACACACATATTAGTTTAAACTAAAATAGCCATCTTCATCTCTCCTGTTTTTTGTTTTTTGTTTTTTTTTTTGAAAGAAAAACAAACTAAAACACCTTATAAAGTTTAACAGTATCTGATTTTGGAACTGAGTTTTTAATTTAAATATGTTAGAGGATTGAGTGCCAGAAAGTTATGATATGGTGTGCTACCCATGTGCTAAAATTTTCTCATTTGTTAACAGACACCACCCAAAATTAGAGAAATGTTCGAATTAAAGAATGTTACAGCTATTAACGCTCTTAATGATTACCTACTCATAAGCCTTGCTATACTAGGTGATTAATAATTTAATTAATTGATTTTTATTAAATTTATATTTGTTTATTTTGAGACGGAGCTTCACTCTTGTTGCCCAGGCTGGAGTGCAATGGCACAATCTCGGCTCACTGCAACTTCTGCCTCCCGGGTTCAAGTGATTCTTCTACCTCAGCCTCCCCAAGTAGTTAGGATTATAGGTATGTACCACCATGCCCGGCAATTTTTTTTTTTTTTTTTTTTTGTATTTTTAGTAGAGATGGGGTCTCACCATCTTGGTCAGGATGATCGGTGATTAATAATTTTTAATCAAACTTAAATAAATAAAAATTGAATAATTTTTAAGATCATTCATGCAAGTTACGTAGTTAGTAACAAAGCTATTACTCCAACTCAGGGCTTTTTATCATAGTCCAGATTTTTAAAAGATATACCACATTTCCTATTTAGATAACTTTAACAAACAAAGGCAATCATTACTTACATGCAGTGCTACTCACTTTGTGCCAAATTTGATCTACTGACAAGCCAAAAAGTAATAATATTGTAAACAGACACTTCTAGAAATTGTCACGCAAATCTCTGACTCAATAAATAGATTAAACCAGGTGGCAATGGATAGGTTAGACTTTGAAAAGTACTAGTCAATGGACAAATGCACTTTAAATGTACATGCTTTATATCAAAAGCTTACCTTAAGGAAATAATATACAGGAAAATTTTCTGATGTAGGTTATCTATTCCTGTCTATACATTTTAAACCTTATTTTTAGAGCTAATTAATGCATCGGAAGACTATACAGCAAGATTACATAATGTGGTTCCCTCCTAAAGACCACATTTTTTTCCACTGAGTTGCCTTTTTATATCAATCTCCTGAAATTTCTCTAAGATTTCTAAAAGAAATAGGCATATAAAATGTTTTCATGCATTTTCTATAGTAGACAAGGTCTCCACCAACTTTCATACATACAAGGTCATAAATACATTTAATTTTTATTAGAGAAAGCTTTGCTTCTTCAGAGGTGCAGGATTAATAGTTCTCTAAAGAGAACTGCAACCTAAAGAGACGTACAATCAATTTCTCTCTTAAGCCTCCACCTTACTCCCATCGTCCATAATATCTCATGCTTCTAAAGTTTGAGACTCTGAAGTACTTTTTCTCGGATAATTACTTGCTACTGTTTCAATTATATCTTCTACAAATTTGATAAAATCTCTTGCCCATTGTACTATGTCTCCCATACACTTTGTCCTTATAAATTAAAACATTTTGTTAATTTAAAACATAAATTTAGTTATTGCTTAGTAAAGCAGAAAAGAAAGATATATGAGCAAACTGCTATGTCCAATAAAATGTTATTCAATAACTTTATTTAATTTTTAAAATTAAATGATCACAATTTTTACTGTTTAATTTTAAAATAACATCATTGTGTTATGTATGATTTTGTGTTAAGTCACTTTTGGAATAAAGTAAGTAATAAATATAGGCTTCTGAAATAAACACTACCACTTTCTTTACACTATTACTTGAGCAGATAAATGATAAAAATGTTTGTCACCTTTCAATGATAAAATCCTGATCTTCTGTACTTGAATGTTGGGGAATCACATCTTATTAGTCAGGTGTCATTTTGTGTTGTCTAACCTTGGACTACTTTGTTAGTCTCTCTGATCCTTAGTTTCCTCATCTACAACATGAGGATCATAATTACGTAATAGTGCTGAACTCAAAGGGTTGCTGTAATAATTACATGTATACATTTATGCAAAGTACTTAACACCTGGCCCATCTCATAAAAATTGATTAACATTTGCTATTATTAAGAGAAAACTAAGTTGCAGAACATTATATAGAGCATGACCTTGTAGAGGTGATGAAAGTTTCCTGCTCACATCTTTCTTCAAGAGAACCCACTTTTGTGAGCACACTTGTCCTACATATGCCATATGTGAAACATTTAAATTTATTGTGGTGTTCATATGCTGAGGCCTTACTTCCTTTGAGATGCTGCCAAGCAATGACTAACAGGGTGGAGGGTTGCTAGATTTGGGCAGTTGATGACCCGGGGCTCTTGCAATAGGCAATTCTTTTTCTGGGATTCCCAGTTAGTCTAACACATAAATTTTTAGAACTGTGTTACGTGGTTTGAGACTCTTCCTTCCCAATTGTTGCCCCTTTCCTTTTTTATGTCACAGGTGTCACACATGCTTCAGGCTAAAGGCTCTTCTTGCCTGCTCCTCCTTCCTCTCTCTTCATTTTTCGCAGGAGATTCCCCAATAAATCTCTTTTCCATATAATGGCATATTTACAGCTGTTTCTCAGAAGAGATCTAAACCAATACAGATTATTTTATACACACACACACACATAAGTATATATACATATATATGGAAATTATATAAAAATTCTTGAAAGACAAAGAATAAATTGATTAATTGCCTATAAGGAGTATAAATGTAGGTTGAATACTTTGACATTTTCCAACTTTTGGTTTATATTCTACTCAAATTTTATTTGAAGGTTTAGTGTAAGCATGCATTAATTTTATATTTAAATGCAAATAAATTCATAAATAAACTAAATTCAATTAGAAACAACATGTTAAATGAAAAAAAATATTGAACACGGACTTAGAAATTCTGGATTTGGATATCTGCTCTGACATTTTTTAACTGAGCAAACTAAATTCTCAACCTTACTCTCTTCACCTGAAAAAATGAGAATAATGATTGTCACATGACATTGTGTCTAATATAAAATGTAGGTTATCCATGCCAATGACATCCACTGTCAAAATATCCACTTCTTACTATTTAAGTTCAAGATCAACCTTGTACAGAAAACAAATGCATGAATGCCTATATAGCACAATCTAAGATTTTGTAGGGGCCTTATCTACCCAATGATAACATCTTTCTCTGTTTTCTGTAATTTGAACTGTGCCAGGGGAGGGGGTCTTGAATCCTGTCATTACAGATATATTATACGGTGTTCAGTGCTCTATCATCTCTATACACAAAATTAGCACTTGAATGACCAAAGTTCACTATGAGTTTTGTTGATGGCAGTGAGATGCAGAGAACCTTGTTTCCATAGATTGATAGTCGCCCCATTTGCAGAAGCTTGTTTTGTTTCTTATAACCAGAATGCTTTTTGCAACGTTGATAATTTTGTTATTAACTCTTACTTAGTAATAAAGTAATTAATGTAAATTATCCAGGCATCACAGGTGAATGCCCAACTAGAGGCTCCATTTGTATTGGCCCAAACGAAGCATCTGATGAAATAAAATGGTGATTTCAATGCCTGGTTAAAAAAAAAAAAATGAACCCCACTGCCATGGAAAACAAAATTAGTCCAAAAACCCTTAAAATAAGTAAGTTGAAAAATAGTGTAATAAATGAATCCTTCACCTCTACATGTAATAATAATTTTAAGAAAAAACTTTTTTAAAAGTTTAAAAATAAAGCATTCTTTGACATTTACAGCCATGCTTCTAAAATATAGTTAAGCGTCTCTTTTGTCACTTGCCATTCATTCTTCAGTCTCTCTGGACTCCTCATCTCAGTGAATAATACTACCATCTACCGGTTACCAAAACTAGAAATGTTGAGCTATTGTTTTGCCCTTATACTCCAATACCATACATTCACTTGGATTTCTGATATACATATCTAACTTAATATACAAAAACTAAATCATTTATCACCCATCCTCTTAACCCAATCTGCTCATAGCTTTCTCCATCTCATTTATTGGCAACCCCATTTTTCAAGCTTCTCTGGCCAAAAGCACTGACTTTATTGTTTACTCCTCTTTTTATCTCTTTGATAGAATCCATCAATGAAATCTTGTATATGTTCCTTCATAATTTATGCAGAATTTCATCATATGCACATCACATGGTCACTTTCATAACCGTTCTTTACCAGATTTATTTTCATTGCTTCCTAACTGGCCTTTCTACTTCCACTTTTGTTCCTTTACAATTTATTCCCAACTAAACCGGAATGAACCTTTGGAAAGAACCATGGAATATTTCTCTGCTCAAAGCCCTCCATTGATTCCTCAATTCCACCAGAATGAAAGCCAAAGTCCTTATGATTCTTTACCAAGGTCCTACACAATGCGATCCCCATTTTCTCTCTAACATTATATTCCAGTTCTGTATTCTTCTCTCACTACACTCTGGCTTTATTTCTTGAACATGCCTGGCAGTCTCTAACTCAGCATATTTACACTATCAATCACCTATACCTGGAAAGTTCTTCCTCCAGATATTTACCTTCTTCTTTCTTTCTCTTCACCTTTTCAGTGAGGCCCAATCCTTACTAACCACACTATTATCGCTGTAACTCTCATTCTTTTAGCATTCTCTATTTTTTGCAGCTCTTCTCACCTTCTAGTATACTAGAAAATATCTGACAATGAAGCAGTATGTTTACTTCTTGCAAGATTTAAACTGATTATGGCACCCAAGACACACCAACAACTAAGACATGGGGTTAACTATGTAACTCAGAGTCAGTTTCATGATATTTGTTCTATTTTCAGAAAAATCTAGAAAAAGTGGTGTCAACAAAAAGGGTCAACCTTTAAAATATTTAAAGAGATTTATTTTGAACCAAATGTAAGTGACTATGGCCCATGACACAGCCTTCAAGAGATCCTGAGAACATGTCCCCAAGGTGGTTGGAGTACATCTTGGTTTTATACATTTTAGGGAGACATGAGACATCAATCAAAAACATTTAAGATATATACTGGTTCATTCCAGAAAGGCGGGACCAGTTGAAATGGGGACTTCCAGGTTATAGGCAGATTTAAAATTTTTCTAATTGGCAATTGGTTGAAAGAGTTATCACTATCTTACTGTGGGTAGTAGTCAAACACGAACAAGGCAGGAGAGGGCTCCCACACCCCACCAGGAAAGTCAGGCGACTATCAGGTGATGGTCAAGCAGTTGTCATGCTGCCTCTCTAAAATAATAATAGGTTGCAGCCAGTGCCAGGGAAAAGTAGTCTCCCTACAGATAGAAAACATCTGAAATAGGTTCTCAGCAGCTTTTTGATAAGATCTTAGGAGTTGGGCAAATTGGCTTAAGCATGTGCATTAAGAGGCAAAATGGCAGAGTACGACCTTCCAGGGAAATTTTGCAGGTAAAGGGAAGAATGCCTCAAGTGAGCCTGTGTACAACTCCAGTAAATACACTGCGTGTGCTTGCCTCCAAAGTGCTAGCAGTCCACTGTGCATGCAGGCAGCCTGCCTCAAGGGAAGAATCAAGGGAGAAGTGACCCAAGACCCCGGAAGTACATCAACATAAAAAACCCCAAGTCAAAAGGTCAACCCGGCACTTGTTCTTCAAGTTGCCTGCTTGCGCATCTTCCAAGTATACTTTCTTTTCTTTCATTCCTGCTCTAAATATTTTTAATAAATGTTAATTCCTGCTCTAAAACTTGCCTCAGTCTCTCCTTCTGCCTTATGCCCCTTAGTCAAATTCTTTCTTTTGAAGAGGCAAGAATTGAGGTTGCCACAGACCCATATGGATTCATCATCACTAACAAATAGAAAAGAATATCTGGGTTGTGATAAAAGGTTATAGAGACCAAAGCTTTACCATGCAGATAAAGTCTCCAGATAGCAGGGTTCTGAGATAATAGATTGCAGATGTTTTTTATGAGACTTACAGTCTGTGTTGATGTTAATGCCAGGAGAGGTATAATGAGGCATATCCAACCTCCACTTTCTGTTATGGCCTGAGCCAGTATTTCAGGTTAAAAATTAGAGTGCCCTGGCCTAGGAGGAAGTGCATTCAGATGGCTAGAAGCCTTAGAATTTTACTTTTGGTTTACACGGTCTCTCAGAACAGAAACTTGAATATCAATAGGCAGACATACTGTCATTTTAGAAGATGCTAAGAGCCAGAAATTAAGTGGCCTCAGGAATAGAATACAAGCTTCAGTTGACTGAGAAGTTTCAAAAATTAATGCCACATTTCAGACTGTGCTAGTCCTGATGTACAGACTTAAATTTAGGCAAGGCAAGGACAGAAAATGGAAGAGTGTCTATTAGGTTGATAAGTAAGGAAGTAGAATTCCAATCGTTAGATCTGGTAACAAACTCAGAATCAAAATTGAGGTAAAGTATGTTCCTGAATAACAAACTGGAATCCTGGTTCTCGTATCTTGTTGGGAATCATTATCACCTGGGAAGCATGTTTTAAAAATCTAGGATCTCTGGGAATCATAAACTACAAAGTAAGAGACCCTTGAAATTTGTACTTTGGAAAGCTCCTTGAAATAATTCCAGTGGAGTCAATCCTCTGACCTGCTGCTAACTTCATTTTACTTGACTAACTACAAGATTTCTTTGAAGATTTCAGGCTTCCTCAAGATTCTGGGCCTGAAAAAAAGAATTGGGTAGGTTCTGCAACAGTGGGATATGACATTTGAAGGTTAGATCAACACAGTCTTTTAAAAAAGGCACAAAATGGCATTTCCCTTACACTGTAAAAACCATTAGGGGAAGTTTTATCTGTGTCTTTGCCACCCTTCATACAGTGTCCGTAACAGTGGCCGCTACATAGTAGATGCTTCATAAATTATGGAATTGGTTACATAAAATCAATGCCTACATGATAGGTTTCTTTAAAAGTCATTCTAAATATTTTGAAACTCAACTATTTTTTCTCCCTTGCTCTGCAATGAAAGCAGTCTAAAACATCTATTCAATGTAGTTTTTAATATATACTAAAAACTTATAAAGTTTAAAAACGTTGTTTTACCTCTGAATAAAACCAGTACTGGCACTAGGAACTAATATTTTGCCAATTTCCCCTGAGAAGAATTTGTTGCCCCTTTTTCATGATGAATAAAATATCACTGTCTATTTTGACGATGGTGTCCATATTCAGCTCTTCTGGTAGTGAGGAAATTCATTCGTTTGCCTCTCTTGCAGTCAGTCGCTGTAGGTTGCTTCTGCTCTCCATTTATCTATGTTCTTTTTGAATGGGGAATATTTAAACCATCCAATTTTCAAGTAGGTTTGGAAACTGAAAAAGTAATGGTGCATACAAATACATTATGTATTAATGAAAAACTGTATTTAACTTACGATTATGTCATTTATATTCTTATCTGGCAACTAGCTGCTTCTTTGAGCTCTATAATTGCTGCATCTCTAATAGTCTTACTCTATCTCCTTAAAGACAATCTAGTTCACACTAGTGGAAAGTGGTATAAATCACTGCAACTGTGGCTTTTGCAAATCTTTTATTAGGTTGAGATTTCCTTCTATGAGCTTTATCCCATGAATAATATTATTGTTTTGTAAAAGGAAAATAAATCTTGGGACCCCAAAATCACTAAGCTAAAGATAAAAGTCAAGCTGGAAACCACTTAGGACAAGCCTACCTTGCATTCTATTCAAAGTCATCCTTTGTTCACTGAGATAAATGCATGTCTAAATGCCTCCTTTGGAAAGGCTAATCAGAAACTCAAAAAAATGCAACCATTTGTGTCTTATCTACCTGTGACCTGTAAGCCCCTTCCCTACTTAAGTTCTCCCCGTTTTGCTTCGAGTTGTCCGGCCTTTCTCGACCAAACCAGTGTTCATCTTACATATATTGATTGATGTCTCATGTTTCCCTATAACGTATAAAACCAATCTGTGCCCTGACTGCCTTGGGCATATGTCCTTAGGACCTCCAAGGCTGGGCCATGGGCGCACATCCTTATATATGACAAAATAAACCTTCTAAATGGACTAAGACATGTCTCAGATTTTGGGGGTTCATATGTTGGTAACTATGAAGGGATTTTGAGTGGAGGGATCCCTGACCTTTCACAAATCTATCGGTGCTTGGTACTGTTACAGGTAGTTAGATAGGCACGAGCAGGGAAGAAGATGGCTCTCCCCGATCCACTAGGAATGTCAAGTGACAGTTTGATGATTATCACACTGCTTCTCTAAAAATAGTACTTCAGCAGCCACAGGGAGAGATAGTCTCATGATGTTCACAGCTATTAACATTAAAAGTGCTCACTGAATGCAGATGCCAGGGAAAAGAAAGTTCCTGGGCATGTGCACTAGGAGACATAGTGGTGAGGTACGATGTTCCGGGTACACTCCACTGGAAAAAGGGAAGAAAGCCTCAGATGAGGGTAAGTACAACTCTTTAGACAAACTGCGTATGCTCAGTTCCCAAGGGTAAAAAGGGTGCTATGCATAAAGGAAGTCCACCCTAATGAAAGAGTCATGGGAAAGAGGTGAGCATATAAAGTCCTAGGATCAAGATCAAACGCTCCTTTTTGACTCTATTTTGATCCTCAGTTGCCCTCTTGGATCTCTCCTAAGTGACCTTTCCTTTCTTTCCTGTTCTAAAGCCTTTTGAAATAAACTTCCACTCCTGCTCTGAAACTTGCCTCGGTCTTTTTTCCTGCTTTATGCCCCTCAGTCTCATTCTTTCTGTCCCTCAGTCTAACTCTTTCTTCTGAGGAGGCAAGGACCGAAGTTGCTGCAGACCCTCATGGATACACCGCTGGTAACTCAGGGTAACTTGGATCTCTTCCACTCGTAACAGAACCTGCCTGTGCTATTTTTATGGCTCAAACAAATAGGACAATTTGCTGAGGCATGGAAGTCCCCCAGCCCCAACCCGCCCCTCAGAGAATCCCTGATGTCCCCAAATTTGGTCAAGATCTAAAGTGTATTTTGCTGTACAACTCCTCTTTTTTGGAGTTTTACTTGCTTCCAACAAAAAAGGCGTTTCCCTGTTTCCATAACAATGGAAAGCAGATAGCTTCTTTCTGGAGTTTGAGCTCACTTCAAACAAGGAAGGTGAGTTTGATTTTTTTTCCTGCTTCTAGGATGTTAGGTCTTTAGCCTAAGACCCATCCCTAGGTAAGTAGATGAATTGGAGTTTTGTCTTGGCTAAAGTTAACATTAACAACAAACTGGTCTAAATTTCTCCTTACCATTAGAGCACTCAGTGATCATATTGTTGGGTTTTGTTGTTGTTGCTGCTGTTATTGTTTATTCTGGTCTTTCTCCTATCAGATTTAACCAACTCTACCTAACTTGGTCAAATCCGAATGAGAACTCCAAATTATGGGTAACAAGACCTCACTGAATTGGCTAAAATTCCTCACAGTTGCAAAAGAGGGGAAAAAGAAAACAACAAACAAAACCATTAACTTGGTTGCTGTGTTTGCTTCCCATCTTAAAAAAAAAAATGTTTCATTTGCTTTTCTTCTACCCTATACCTCCTTCTCCCTTTGCCATCTTCAGTACCAGGAAAAGTCTAGAGAAGGCTTCTAATGACTCAAACCCATTTAAAGAATTGAAAAACAATGTTGCCACTTACCCGTTTTGGGGTGTTCTGTTTTGTGTGTGTGTGAAGTTTCAAGAGTCAGGGGCAGATTTTTCTTAGGTCCAAAGTTCTGATTTCCTGCACTGCATTACCTAACCTTTATGACTCTGGGGGTACCAGAAAATATGTTGTACTCTGAAAGGATTTGACCTTGGCATGTGTAATGGCAGATAAGAGCTACAAAGTATAGGGGTGGGTGAGGACAGTTTACAGCAAGTGGTCTTGGCTATCTTTTTTCCTCCTAGAAAGTTGTTTTTTTAAGAATTCTAATTCCAGTTCAATAAAGGGTTTTCTCTATTTCTTTTTCTCCCCAAATTAATTTCAATGTGGCTTGTCTGTGTGCATTTACATAAGGAGCTGACCTGTTGTCTTCATAGGTAAATGAAAGACTGAGTTTCCTCAGCTCCAAACAGAAAATGCGTTTTACTCCTCCCAACTGAAAGACACCCCTGGGTGATCTGGAGCCTCATGGGAGTGTCTAGTGGCTTTACCCCCCATGATGTGCAATGGTCCTACGGGGAACCACCAACAGAATTAGTTTTAAAAAGGCTCATCCAGAAAGTGCGTATGGGAGCTGGCCAGTCCATGCTTTGTGCCTCCCTGGAGGTGCTTAGAGAAAAAACACATAGAGGGTAGCAATGACTCAGTGGTAACATACTGTAGCCTCCCACTGGCAACCAGCACACACTTCAACCCAGTCCACAAAAACCCTGGATGACAACTCAGTTCCTTCTTTTAAGAAAATAAACAGTGGAAAAGAAATTATGTAATAATGAGGAGAAAACAAGGAGAATGACCTCCTTCGGGGCACTGTGTTAGTTTTATGGCACCTCTACTTGCTAAAGTTTGTGAAAAATAGAAATATTATGGTCTTTGTGCATATTAACATTAAGGAAAAAGAGCCCTAAGGTTAATGTGTAAGCTGTAGAGTTCCTAAATTCTCTTTTTCTCTATTTCTTTTTCTGCCTGCTTTAAATCTGCTGTTACTTTTCTACTGAGATAAAAACCACGGTTTGAACCCAACCTCTTTGTTTTGTTTTTGAAAGCCAGCAAATTTGTATTAATATTTCATGGCTAGAGTTCTGAAGCAAAAGTTACAGAATCTTTGTGTGTGAGTGTGTGTATGTTTGTGTGTGTATATATTTAAAAGGCCTTTATGATAGATTTCTATTTTATGTTTAACTGGCAATTAAGCTGGTTTCGATTTCCCTCTAGCACACCAGACTTTTTCTCTTTACTTTGAGATGTAAATTTTTGTTATCACATTTTCACCTAAGGGTTATTTTCTTCAATATGAAAATCTGTGGCTATTTAGCTGACAATTACCTAGGGTAATAAAACAGGTTATTATTTTGAAAGTGTAAAAAAAAGGTCTTAGAACAACCCAAGATGGCCGACTTTGATGATTGTGTGTCTGATGAGAAGGTAGGCATAGCTGCTAAATTCATCACTCATGCACCCCCAGAAGAATTTAGTGAAGTATTCAATGATATTCAGCTACTACTTAATAATGACAGCCTCCTCAGGGGAGGGGTAGCACATGCATTTGCCTAGTATAACATGGATCAATTCAAGCCTGTGAAGATAGAAGGATATGAAGATCAGGTCTTAATTACCGAGCACAGTAATCTGGGTAATAGCAGATTTTTAGATCAAGAAGCAAAATTTCCTTTAAATTTGATCACTTATGGAAAGAAGCAGTGACCCCATCCAGAAGAATTAGATGGACGTCTGAAATCTTGGAGAGAATCCTGTGACAGTGTTTTAAGAGCCTATGTGAAAGACCATTATTCCAACGGTTTCTGTATTGTCTATGCTAAAACTATTAATGGACAACAGACTATTACTGCACATATTGAAAGCCACTAGTTTCAGCCTAAAAACTTTCGGAATGGTCGTTGGAGATCAGAGTGGAAGTTCACCATCACACCACCTACAACCCAGGTGGTTGGAGTGCTTAAGATTCAGGTTCACTATTATGAAGTTGGCAGTGTTCAGTTGGTTAGTCATAAAGATGTACAGGATTCACTAACTGTTTCGAATGAAGCCCAAACTGCAAAGGAGTTTATTAAAATCATAGAGAATGCAGAAAATGAGTATCAGACAGCAATTGGTGAAAACTATCAAACAGTGTCAGATACCACGCTCAAGGCCTTGTGCTTGCAGCTTCCAATTACCTGCACCAAAATCGACTGGAACAAGATAGTCAGCTACAAGATTGGCCAAGAAATGCAGAATGCTTAAAGGCTGAATGTAGGATTCTTCAGTATGTGGAAAGACAAAGATTCAATGTGTAGTCATATGATAAATAAGTGATTTATAAACAAGAGTGATATTTTGCTAGGGCTTTCAAAGTTAACTGGTTTTCTGGCCTCATGGAATACTGTTGAACCTATAGCACTGTCTTGATTCTTTTGTGTTCTCTGCCTTGTAGTTTTCTGTTATTGCTATATCTATGTGTAAACCTTTTTTTTTTTATTGTTGTTAATTCTGCCACATTTAATGTTGGTGAGAGAGAAATCTATCCTAATGACATTTTACTGTTTAAAACAGTTTCCTAGCCATGAAGCCCTGTACTGATTTAGACAAGGTATTATGGTCATTACTTTCTACCCCTATCCTTCCAACCACTTCTGGTACTTCACTGGTTTTTACTGATCCATCAACACCTAAAGAGGCTATGCTACAATCTATAGCTAAATGGACACATTCATCCTTCTCCTTCTGACTGCTTTGATCATCATTTATTGCATCTTATAACTGTAATTTTCCAAAGCTTGGATTGGAACTTTTCAGGTCCTTTTTGGAGGGCAAAGGAAGTGTCAGCTTCTCTGCAGAACTTGTTTTTAAATCCAAACACTTGAACCACATTCCCTGCACATGAACATGTTTGCTTTTATCCCTTCTCACATTGTCTCCTTCCCATCTTAGTACCATTGTAGTTATAGACGTCTGCATTTTTAGAAGCATTTTACCCATTTTTTTTAAACATTCAGGAACTGCTGACATACTGTGGATATAGAGTATAAAACTTGAAAAATGCAGATGTTGAAGGAATACTAGGTATCTTGTGCTTTAATACTTTATGGCAGGATTGTACTATAAACAAATGAATTAAACATCTATGTAAGTCATAAAAACTTAAAATGAACCCAAGTGAAAAGGATAACTTCTAGGCAGTGTCTTTCTGTTGTAACCTGTTATTTAAGGAAATACTAGTGTTTTCCTCTAAACAGGATGTAAAACTTATTTCAAATCACTCTTTCTCGGTTCTGCCTGCCAAGAAATCAAGTGTAACTGTGATAAAATAACCTTTCTCAGGTATATTGGCAGGTATGTGTGTAATCTCAGAATACACAGGTGACATAGATATGATATGACAACTGGTAATAGTGGATTAATTTACATTGTTTATACGTCTGCAACCAGGCCTTAAGGGAAGATCAGATTTTTAAAAAACCAAGTAGTGTCTTCCTACCTATCTCCAGATACATGTCAAAAATAAAAGGTGTTTGTGCTTACATTTTGTTTCTGCTCAGTAATATAGTCAAGCAAAAGTTTGTTTCCAAACAGTTTGTTACTCATTGAGCTGTGTATGCATTTTTGTTTATTTCAAATGAAATGTATTTGTATTATTTGTCATTCACACTATCCATCCATACCACACTATCTTCTGTATCAGGTAGTCTAATAGAAATATACCTGTTTTGTTCTAAAAGAAGTCTTATGAATCTATAAGATGTACTTCCATCACCATTCCTAATATGTCTATGTATCTATGAGCTGTGTACATAATGTTTCACTATTAAAAATACACAAAACTCTAATTAATTGGCTTAAGAAAAATAAAAGCGCTTAAATACTTTATCAGAAAAAAAGACTAGTCAAATGCTTTTTCCCATTTATGTGAATTAAGTAAAATTTTTAATAAATAAGTTAGCTTTAAAATCATTGGTAAAGTAATATTAGAAATGTTTTAAGAATTTCCAGCATACATTTTTCTTTGAATTTATTAATCAAGCAATTTCACAGTTATCCCTGTCAAATACTATAAGATGTCAAAATTTGGCAGAAGGGTTACAAATCTATAAACCAAGCCCAGAATAGAATAATCTTTGCTTCTGTAATTTTTGATACATAAGATGTTAATATTGGTTTAATAAAAATTGCTAAATCTTAAATTATTTAGTTAATCTTAAGGTTCTTACTTAGGTAAACACCTAAAATTCACAGGCTATAAAATAGTTGACAGGGAAATAACTGCAGCCACCCAACAGGTTCACCTTACCCACTAAACAGCTGATTTATTAAGACAGGGGAATTGCAACAAAGAAAGTGTAATTCACATACAGCCAGCTGTATGGAAGGCTGAAGTTTTGTTATTATTGAAATCAGTCTTCTCGAGAATTCAGAGATCAGAGTTTTAAGCACAATTTGGTGGTTAGTGAGCCAGTGAGTTGGGAGTTTTGATTGGCTGGGTTGAAGATGAAATCTTAGGGAGTAGAAGCTGTCCTCTTGGGCTGAGTTAGTTCCCAGGTGGGGGCCACAAGACTAGATGAGCCACTGTATCAATCTGGGTGGTGCCAGCTGATCCAGAGAGTGCAGAGTCTACAAAATATCTGAAGCACTGATTTTAAATTTTACAATAGCAGTTATCCCTAGTAGCAATTTGGGGAGATTTAGAATCTCACAGCCTCCAGTTGCATGAATCCTGAACCATAATTTCTAATCTTGTAGCTTTAGGCAGTTTAGTCTCAATTTGGGGAGATTTAGAATCTTGCAGCCTCCAGCTGCATGAATCATGAACCATAATTTCTAATCTTGTGGCTTTAGGCAGTTTAGTCTCCAGGTAGGACGGGGGTTTGTTTTGAGAAAGGACTGTTGTCATCCTTGTTTCAAAGGTAAACTATAAACTAGTTCCCATCAAAGTTAGTTCAGCCTCAGCTCAGGAATGAACAAGGATAGCTTGGAAGCTAGAAACGAGATGGAGTCAGTAGGTCAGATCTCTTTCACTGTCTCAGTTATAATTTTTCAGTGTGGTTTCATAACTCTAAATGATGATTATCATAGTTTTTATAAATAATCTAAGTAAACTATTAAAACAAAACAATTAGGTAAATTTAATGGGATAAATACTTCTGGATACACTTGTCATAATTTAGAATCTAAAGTTATATTAAATTAAATAATGGATATGTTATTAATTGGGTATTTTTCAATAACAATATTGTAGAAAAACATTATTTCTAAAAAATAAATGTGTCCTTTTTAAAAGACAAATAATTTGTGTCTAATTCAAAGTTTATTTAAAGGTTATGTATAAAACAATGTAAAAGGAACTAGGAAATAGGAGGGATTTAAAGAATGTTATAGAAATAAAGAGGTATTTTTGGTAAGAAAGCTTAAACACCAATAATTTTATAAGGGAAATAATCTTGTATGGTAAATTTGTCCTAGAATAAAATGACTGGTTTTTTAAAAAAGAAGGATGGTCAGGACAAACCAGAAAGTCCAATCATGTCATAAATGGTCTGTGTAAGTCATAACAGGAGGATTTATATTTAAAAAAACTTTCATTGATCAAGTTGCATATAATTAAATGAAAATTATAGTGGTTTTTCTAGAGATTAAATTTTGATTTTAAAAAAACCTTAAACACTGAAGAATTCATTCAAACTACAAAATATTATTGAGATATTGCTTTACTCTTAAAATACAAGACATTATACTACTTTTAATGGAAAATTCAACTTTTACTGTGTCTTGCTGTTTTTTAAGCTTTCTCTCACCTTTTGAAAGGACTATAATTAAATAATAACTCTATCTTTCAAGTCATTTTCAATTTGCATAAGTTTGTGTTTTTTCCCCTTTTGGGTTCTAACTGCCATGGCCTAATGCTAAAAATAAATAAATAAATAAATAAATAAATAAGAAATAAACAAAAATAAAACTTATATCTTAAAAGGATTTTTTTTTCTAACATAATATTTCCCATACGGAACAGCAAAGTCTTTTCTTTTGCCTTGGGTAACTGGCCTGATAAGATACAGATCTTACGGTTTATCAAAATAATTCATATGTCATTATTACTAAGTTTGGTTTGCTTAAAAAAACTGAGAGTATAAACAAATTTAATTAAGATTACATCTGTGTAACTTTCTGCATGTATTTTTAAAGTCCTGGTGTCATTAAGTTACAGGGCTTTGACTTCTTAGTCTAAGAAGGACACCAAGTCCTGCTAAATCTTAACACTGACAGCAGTCAGAGCCTCAAATTCAGATCTGATAGAAGACACTAATCAAAATAAATTGCATTCATGAGACACAGGGCCACAAAGTAAAGCTATTCCACTCTTCAAGGCCAAGGGACTATCATAGAAGAGGTGGGCACATGAGATTGTAAGAGCTGATTTTGAGAGAAAAAATAACTTCAGTTTCTCTATAAATTAAACATTGATGTCAAAGGCATACTGATGCAGTACCAGAATATGGACCCCTGTGTCATATTAACAAGATTTTCTTGAAGAATTAACCAACCCCTTAATAAAGGCTATAAAGACCATATCTTATGGCCCATATGATTCAAATTTTATAGATTGTTTATAAAATTTTGAAAAACAAATTTAATTGGCTTTATGCTGTTTTTATTATGGCTTATTGTTTGGAAAACTAAGTCTCTTCTCTCAAAGAATAAAGGTTTGTGCCTTTTTTAAAAAAAAATCTTTGAGTTATTACTTTGGTTAAATGATTGACTTATTTAACAATTACCTGTGATCCTATTTTGTAATATCAAGTATTTTAAACCTTTGATATTTGACAAACTTTTCAAGATAAAATTATAAATTTTGTTTTTTTTCTGATCCAATTAATCCTTTAAGATATTAGGTTCCCTAAAGTTCAAAACTGACATATTTGACTTATTTGGTATAAAAATCATACAGGAGGCATTGTCAAACGTGAGATAATGTTTGACTTTCTTTGGGTTGTATTTGTACAAAATGTTATTGGTACATGGTCCAAAATTATGGAAAACTCTTATAATTCTGATATGACAGTGTACATTATAAGTAATAATTATAATTGTTATGTTAAAATATTTTGTGCCACAGAAGTAATAAACTTCCTTGTCAATTGTGTCTTTGACTGTGGCTGCTCCAAAACTTTTTGTCATCCGCAGATCATTGTCATCTTGTTTTGGTCTTATTTAGAAGGTAGTTTTATAATAAGTTATAAAACTCTAGAAGGTGTTCTTGAAGGCAGGGTTCTAATAACTTTTGAGATTGTGACATTGGAATAGAGGAACATCTTTCAGGACTCTCATGGAGAGCTGGAATGTTCATGAATATCAAGCAGGACAGGAGTTACCTTCATAGACCGAACTCACAGAAGACTGAAATAACCTTTTTTGACTTTTTTGCTTAAAACATTGCTGTTCCTTTGTTTTGTTTATTTCAAGTCAAGAAAATGTTTCTTTTGAGCTATTTATAGCTTGTTGCAATTGAGTACAGTATACTACTATGAACAAAATTTGGAGCATATTTGTTTCTCTTTACCTGATTTCTTCAGAATTTGGAAAATATTTTTGAGTATTCTCAACTTATGGAAATGTAGATTTTTGCATAAGTGCAATAAGAATGTTTTCTTTAAATAATTTTTCCTTCTTTATTTTCCTTTTCTTCCCATTTTTCTCCTGATTTTTCCTAATTTGAAATTATTGAAAATTAATCTGTGCTTTTTTAAAGCCCTGCAAACCAAAGCTAGACAACTTAAACTTCAGAAAAAAATAACAGCAACCTATTTACATACATAAGCCACTTTCTTCCCTGCCTACTGATGTATGAACTTTATAGTAAGAAGGCCTATATTAATTTTCCAAGATTGTTCTTTTGTTGTCATTTTTCTCCCTTCCTTTCCCTATTTTCCCATTGTAGGACATGAGACTTCACAACCTGCTAAAAATGAGCTTTCCTGATAATGTGGGACCTATCCATTTAGGAATAAACCATCTTAGCCATGAGAGAGCAGCAAAACCTGAGACCAGAGATTCATTTTCTTCCAAAAGATTGTGTTAGTCCATTTTCACACTGCTATAAAGATAGTACCCGGGACTGGGTAATTTATAAACAAAAGAGCTTTAATTGACTCAGTTCCTTATTGCTGAGGAGGCCTCAGGAATCTTTCAATCATGGTGCAAAGCAAAGGGGGAAGCGATCACCTTCTTCACAAGATGGTGAGAGAGAGCAGGGAAATTGCTACTTATAAAACCATCAGATCTTGTGAGAACTCACTGACTATCACGAGAACAGCATGGGAGAAACCGCCCTCATGATCCAATCACCTCCCACCAGGCCCTCCCTCAACATGTGGGGATTACAATTTGAGATGAGATTTGGGTAGGGACACAGAGCTAAAGCATATCAAACTCTCTGACAGATTTTACAAAGAAAAGAGGACAGATGTAAAGGGTAAATAAATTTTAGGACCCCCAAATCACTAAACTAAAGGGAAAAGTCAATCTGGGAACTGCTTAGGGCATTCCTGAATCTCATTCTATTCAAAGTCATCCCTCTGCTTACCGAAACAAATGTATATCTGACTGCCTCCTTTGGAAAGGCTAACTGAGTTGTCCCAGCTTTGCTTTGAGTTGTCCCGTCTTTCTGGATTGAACCAAAGTTTATCTTATATAGATTGATTGAAGGCTCTTGTCTCCCTAAAATGTGTAAAACCAAGCTGTTCCCTAACTGCCTTGGGTACATGTTATCAGGACCTCCTGAGGCTGTGTCGCAGGTGCATGTCCTTAATGTTGGCAAAATAAACTTTCTAAATTGACTGAAAACTGTCTCAAAACTTGGCGGTTCACACTTTGAACAGGATGAACTGCTTCAATAGAATGTTTCACATGTTTTTTAGGTCTGACAAGTTTAGGATTGAGAGTGTGACAGTCATCACCATGAAACTATGTTTCTCTAAATCTACCTCTATGTGCTTTTTAAAAACTTCAGCCTTCCTCAAACTTCTCCCAAAGAGTTCTGACAGTTCCCTAGAGGAGTTTCACGGATGCTAAGTCAAATAGTCCTCTTGGCAACTATATAGCATCTGATTTTCTTCTGTCCAGCATTGCTCTGATGTTTCAATCACTCTTGTTGCTATTTTTCAAATGTGGAACCTATTTTACTGATGCCAATTCCCACTAAAGTTATAAATGCTACTGTGATAGCATTATGTCAGTAGTATCAGTGTTACGGGCATTATAGCCAAAATACTTCCAGAACCCTATTTCTTTCCACTGTTCTTGCATTCTTTTTGTCCAGTGAGACCCTCATGGGATATTAAGCTGCTATAACAAGAGCCATATTAGGGAATCCATTGATATGTGAACGCAAGCCTGGTGAGAATTTCAGCAAGCACATTTCTTAACTTAAATTGCTGTCTTTATCCTATATATAATATGATGGACACTAATTGTAATGTCAGCATAGATTATTCCAGTTCCCATATATTACATTGCTTCTAAAGATGGTCACAGTAATTCTACCCATCTCATATGGCTTTTTGCAATTTTATTTTGCCAGTCCTCCCACGAGGAGGTAGAGTCCATTTCTCCTCTCCTCGAATCTTAGCTATCCCATGACGTTTTTAGATCAATATTATGTGGCAGAAATGATACATTGTGACTTCAAGACCTAAGCCCTAAGATATCTGGCACCTTCCATTTGGAAGCCAGTTGCCAAGTAGAGAAGCTCGAGCTAATCTACAAAATGGTAAGAGGTCATATGAAGACAGAAGGGTTTCCAGGAAGAACTAAAGTAACCCACCTACCTGACAGCCAGCTCCAAGGTTGTAGACATGTGAGACTATCTTGGGTACTCCAGCCCTCAGTCAAATTTCCTGTCCCTAAGCTGATACCATGTGATATCAGGAGATCGTCATCCCTGCTGAGCCCTGCTCCAATTTTTGATTCAAATAATTGTGAGCAATAAGACTGTTGTCATTTTAAGCTACCAAGTTTAGGTATAAATGGTGGGTAAATGAAACATCCCCTTTTCCTGGAAACAGCCCTCAATAGGCAGAGAATCGTTCTCACTGGCCATGTGTATGTAAAATTGTCTTGACCTTTCTTTATAGTACATTGATCCCAGGGTAGAACCTTGACTCACAGTAAAACAATCAGACTATCCTCCTCAAGAAATCCATAAAATGAAGAGACATGGAGACAGGGAATACTTAGAGTCTTGTAACATTAATAGATCCCTTTTAAATAAACTTCTATTGCTTGTTTCTAAAAAACAATGCTGGTTCTCACTCTTCCCAAGCCCTAGTTGTTTAACAATTTCCTCAATTCTGTAAGGTAGATGATTTTTTTCCAATAAATTATCATGTCTTTTTTTAAAAAATTAAGCCAATAAAGTATAGGCAAAATTTACACATGGCAATTCAAATGTACCAAAATATATCATTTTATTATTTCTTAATTTTACCTTGATTTTGCTCTGAAATTCCATTTTATCTAAAAGAACAAGATAAAAATACTTCAGCTAAATTCTGTTGATTCCAATAAGTTCACAACTCATTTATTTTACAGCAAAACAAGTCTTTGGGGGCTTCTAACTCCTCCAACTTCCCCTTTCCTTCATATTAGTTCTCCTTGGGTGGTATCTATATACATAGGGATGTATATATATTTTGGCAGCAGGAGAAGGGCCTTTTGTCTGAGTTTGTTCTTCAGGTTTTTTACTACCTCCATTGTGTAACCCATACTTTTGTCCATTGGTTTCATTTCTGGCACCAGAAGAACATTATAACTTTAATGGGTAGATATCTTCTTTATATAATATATTTCTCCTCTCCTACTCTGTGATATGCAGAAAAAGTTATGCAACCTGAGTCAGCCAAACATAGCTTCTAATATATAAAAGCCAAGCTGTGGAAGAAATAAAATTTATTTTATTTCTTCAAGAAATCCTGGCTCCAAAAAAAAGTACTTATGTTTAATATTTCTTACTAAGGAGAAAAAAGAAAACTTTTTTTTTCAGCCAAGATGGCTGACTAAATGCAGCCAGGAAGAACATCTGTCAGCAAGAGACTGGGATGTCAGGAAGACTGGCTTACTCTGAGGAGATCTTCAGAGGGAAGGCATTGAGAGCGGATGGAGGGAAGATCCCGATGCTAGGCTGAAACGGGAGGAAACTGGGAACCCTGCATGTAGCTACCAAGCCCTGAGACTCATTCCTGGTCCCCAGCAATGCCTGGGGAATGGATGAGTTAAATAGGTGAAGAGTGGCCCACTCTTACCACAGATCTGTGGAAGTCTGGCAGCAGGAGACTCCAGGAGCCCCACAGACACTTGAGCCAACTGAGAGCACTGCTTAGAGAGGTGGTAAGGAGCAGACTCCAGCCTGGTAAGAGCCTAGAGAGTTTTATGTGGGAATTTCTGCAGTGGAGCATGGCCAAGGATGCCCATCCCATAAGACTGGCCATGCTTTTCTAGGAGACTTTAGTCTTGGAAGGACTGTCAGACCCGGACAGAGTAGCGTGGTCTTGCCTGTGAGACATGGCCTGTCAAATCTGAGTGCTCTGCTCTCTGCTAGCTTCTCTCAGGACCTCTCAGCCTGGCTGCACCTGCTTGCAGAAAGCCTCAGTTGCCCCACCAGAGTACTTCCCAGAGGCCCTCATCACAGCTCTTTCACGAGAAGACTGCACCTGACTGTCAGAGAGTTCCAGTAGAGCAGGTCCCACTGAAGTGCACCAGTCCACCCACACCCTCTCTGCACTGCATTCTCCCTCACACTGCTTTGCCAGCACAGATGCACCCATGGCCACCCCTCTACCACTTTGCCAGCACATGTGCATGAGTGCACCCCACTGCCTCCTGCCTATGTGCAGGTACCTGGCTCTAATGTGAACACAAATGTCAGTGGCCCCAACCCCCTGCACTGCCACCACTGCCAGTGTGAATGTATGAATGGATGTCAACAGCTGCATGCCCACCAGCACTCTGGTCCCCATATGATGTTGCCAGCACTGGTGCAAGCATGTGCAGAAACACAGCAGCCCCACTTCCACTAGTACACTGATTCCAGTCAACATGTATACACCCTGCTGTGCTGCCACAGCTGCTGACACTCATCAGTGAGCACGGATCTCCCTGCCACAGTCCTAACAAAGCACTTTGGCCGGCAACACTCATCAGAGTATTGTTGTCAGTGGACTAAGAACACTTGGAACCCTCCAGTGCAACAGGTTTCTAACCTCAAGAAGCCAGAAAACAAAGCCAAGGGCCTGGTACCAGCCCCCAACAGTTAGTGCACATAGCCCAGGAGTGCTGAGTCGAGCCTTGGCCCCCTGAAATCTTCCAGAAATGAGGCCAGTTGACAGAATCAACCTTATACCACAATCAAACCTCCAAAGGCATCAAAGATAATAAAAGAAAAAAAAAAAACCCGTGCAAAGGATAGCAACTTCAAACATTGAAGAAATGTCAGCCTACATAGACGAGAAAGAACTAGCACAAGAACTCTGGCAACTCAAAAATCTATAGTTTCTACTCACGTCCAAATGATCACACTAGTTCCCTAGCCATGTTTATTAGCCAGACTGAACTGGCTGAAACGACAGAAGTAGAATTCAGAATATAGATAGAAATGAAGATGATTGAGAATCAGGAGAAAGAAGAAAACCAATTCAAGGAATCTGAGGAGTGTAATAAAATGATAGAGGAGATGAAAGACAAAATGACCATATTAAGAAAGAAACAAACTTTACTGACTGAGCTAAAAAGCTCACTTCAAGTATTTTCCAGTGCAATCTCAAGTATTAACAGTAGAATCAACAAAGCTGAGGAAAGAATCTCAGAGTTCAAAGATCAGTTCTCCAGAATAACTCAGTCAGACAAAAATAAAGAAAAAATAATAAAGAGGAGTGAACAAAGCCTCCCAGAAATATGGGATTATGTAGAGACCAAATCTACGACTCATTGTCATCCCTGAAAGAGAAGGAGAGAATGCAAACAACTTGGAAAATATATTTGAGGATATTGTTGATGAAAATTTTCCCAACCTTGCTAGAGAGGCCAACATTCAAATTCAGAAAATGCAGAGAACACATGTGTAATATACAAGGCAACCATCCCAGGACACTTAGTCTTCAGATTATCCAAAGTTGAGCTGAAAGAAAAATGTTAAAGGCAGTTAGAGAAAAGGGGAAGATAATATACAAACAGAACCCCATCAGGCTAGCAGTGGACCTTTCTGCAGAAACCCTACAAGCTAGAAGAGACTGTGGAGATATATTCAGCATTTTTAAAGAAAAGAAATTCCAACCAAGAATTTCGTATCCAGCCAATGTAAGCTTCATAAGTAAAGAAGAAATAATACTCTTTACAGAGAAGAAAATGTAATTAATTACCACCAGACATGTGTTATAAGAGATCTGGAAAAGAGTGCTAAATATGAAAAGGAAAAACCATTACCAGCTACTACAAAAACACATATAAGTACACAGGCCACTGACACTATAAAGCAACCACACAAGTAATCCAGTATAAGTAAGAGCTAACATCACAACGTCAGGATCAAATACACACTTATAAATATTACCCTTGAATGCATATTGGCTAAATGCCTTATTTGAAAGGCACAGAGTGGCAAGCTGAATAAAGAAGCAAGACCCAATGTCATGCTATATTCAAGGGACCCATTTCACATCAATGATACCAATAGGCTCTAAACAATGGGATGGAGAAAAATCTGCCAAGCAAATTGAAATCAGAGAAAAGTAGGGCTTGCAATCCTAATTTCAGACAAAACAAACTTTAAGCCAACACATATAAAGAAAAGACAAAGAAGGGCACTAAAAATGATGAAGGGTTCAATTGGAAAGAAGACCTACGTACACTAAATATATATGCACCCAACAGAGGAACACTCAGATTCATAAAGCAAGTTCTTAGCAATCTATAAAGATACTTAGATAACTGTGCAATAATAAAGGGAGACCTCAACACCCCACTGATAGTGTTGGACAGGTCATTGAAGAAGAAAACTAACAAAGATATTTGGGACCTTAACATGACACTTGACTAAGCCTAACAGACATATACAGAATTCTACATCAGAAAACAACAGAATATACATTCTTCTCATCTGCACAAGACATATACTCTAAAATCAGCCTCACAATTGGCCCACAAGCAATCCACGGCAAATTCAAAAAACTAAAGTCATAACAACCATACTCTCATGCCACAGCACAATAAAATTAGAAATCAGTATGAAGAAAATCACTGAAAACCATACAATATCATGAAAATTAAAGAATCTGCTCCTGAATGACTTTTGTGTAAACAATGAAATTAAGGCAGAAAGAAAAAAATTACTTGAAACTAATGAGAACCAAGATATTGTATACTAGAATCTCTGGGACACAGCTAAAGCATTGTTAAGAGAGAAATTTATAGCACTAAACACCCATATCCAAAAGTTATAAATGTCTCAAATTAATAACCTAATATCACACCTAGATGAAGCAGAGGAACAAGAAAAAACTAGCCCTAAAGCTAGCAGAAAACAGTAAGTAACCAAAAACAGAGTTGGACTGAAAGACATTGAGAGGCAAAAGAAAAATCATACAAAAAATCAACAAACCTAGTGGTTGGGTTGTGAAAGAATACACATGATTGATAGAACACTAGGTAGAATAATAGAAAAAAATCTAAATAAACACAAAAGGGACATTACAACTGACCCTACAGAGACACAGAAAACCCTCAGAGACTACTATGAATACCTCTACGCACACATACTAGACAACCTAGAAGAAATGCATGAATTTCTGAAAATATACAACCCTCAAAATTGAACCAGATAGAAGTAGAATCCCTGAACAGACAAATAATGAGTTCTGAAATTGAATTAGTAATAAAAAGCCTACCAACCAGAAAAAGTCCAGGGTCAGACAGATTCACAGCAAACTTTTACCATTTTTATAAAACAGGGCTGGCATAATTTCTCCTGAAACTATTCCAAAAAATTAAGGAGAGACTCCTCCCTAACTCGTTCTATGAGGCAAGCATCATCCTGATACCAAAACCTGGCAGAGACACAACAGCAACAAAAACAAACAACAACAAAAAACACTTTAGCCCAATATATTTGATAAACATACATGCAAATATCCTCAACAAAATACTAGAAAGCCCAATTTGCCAGCACATCAAAAATATAACCCACCATGATCAAGTTGGCTAAATCCCTAGGATACAAGGGTGATTCAACATATGCAAATCAATAAGTGAGATTCATCACATAAATAGACCTAAAAAGAAAACCATATGATTATCTCAATAATCACAGAAAGGCTTTTGATAAAATTCAACATCCCTTCATGTTAAAAAACCTCAACAAACTAAGCATTGAAGGAACATACATGAAAATAATAAGAGCCATCTATGACAAACGCACCACCAACATCATACTGAATGGGCAAAAGCTAAAAGCATTTCCCTTAAGAAACTGAGCAAGATCAGGATACCCACTCTCACTAGTTCTGTTCAACATAGTATTGGAAGTCCTAGCCAGAGCCAACAAGCAAGACAAAGAAATAAAAGGCGTCCAAATAGAAAGCTAGGAAGTCAAACTATCTCTGCTTCCAGACAATATACTGTTACATGTAAAAAAACCTCATAATCTCTGCCCAAAACCTCTTAGATCTGAAAAAACAACTTCAGCAATGTTTCTGGACACAAAACCAATGTACAAAATCAATAGCATTTCTATACACCAACAACGTCCAAGCTAGGAGCCAAATTAAGAATGTAGTCTCATTCAAAATAATCACAAAAAATGAAAATACCTAGGGATACAGTTAATCAGGGAGGTGAAAGATCTCTACCAGAATGATAATACACTGCTCAAAAAAGTGAGAGGTGATTCAAACAAATGGAAAAACATTTTGTGCTCATGGATAGGAAGAATCAATGTTCTTAAGATGGCCACACTTCCCAAAACAATCTAGATTCAATGATATTCCTATCAATCTGCCAATGGCATTCTTCAGAGAATTAGAAAAAAATAATTTTTAAATTTATATGTAACCAAACATGAGCCCAAATAGCCAAGACATTTCTAAGGAAAAGGAACAAATCTGGAGGCATCATGTTACTCAACTTCAAACTACACTACCAGGCTACCATAACCAAAACAGCATGGTATTAGTACAAAAACAGGCACATAGACCAATGGAATAGAATAGGGAGCCCCAAAATCGTGCTGCACATCTACAACCAACTGATCTTTTATAAACTTGACAAAAACAAGCAATGACGAAAGCAATAAATGGTGCTGGGATAGTCAGCAAGCCATATTCAGAGGACTGAAACTGGATCCCTCCATTACACCATATACAAAAATCAGCTCAAGATGGATTAAAGGCTTAAATGTAAAACATAAAACTGTAGAAACCCTGAAAGAAAACCTAGAAAATATCATTCCAGACATACAACCTGGCAAATATTTCATGACAAAAATGCCAAAAGCAATTGCAAAAAAAAAAAAAAAAAAAAAGATAAATGGGACCTAATTAAATTAAGAGATTCTGCACAGCAAAGGAAACTACTAACAGAGTAAACAGACAACATATGAAATAGGAGAGAATATTTGCAAACTATGGCTCTGACAGTGTGATATCCAGAAACTGTAAGAAGCTGGAACAAATTAACAAGCAAAAACAAATGACCCCATTACAAAATGAGCAAAGTACATTAGCAGGGACTTTTCAAAAGAAGACAAACACACAGCCAACAAGAATATGAAAAATAGAAAAACAGAATAAAAATCATTCAATCATAAAGACACATGCATGCGTATGTTCATTGCAGCACTTTTCACAATAGCAAAGACATGGAATCAACTCAAATGCCCAGCAATGGTAGACTGGGTAAAGAAAATGTGATACTATAGAATACTATGTAGCCAAAAACAGAAATGAGATCATATATTTTGCAGAAAAATTAATGGTGCTGGAGGCCATTATGCTAAGTGAACTAATGCAGAAACGAAAAACGAAATACTGCAGGTTCTCACTTATATGTGGGAGCTAAACCTTGAGTATACACGGACACAAACAAGGGAACAACAGACACTGGGGCTTACTTGAGTGTGGAAGGTTGCAGGAGGGTGAGGATTAAAAAACTCTGTGTATTAATTGAGTGATGAAATAATGGGGACCATTCAATTTACCTATATAACATACCTGCATGTGTACTTTGAACATAAAATAAAAGTTAAAAAATAAATCTAAAAATGAAAATCTGTAAACAACATTTATGCACACTCATAAACCTCAAAACACGAACAAAGACAAAAAACCAACCCTCTATTCTGAGACACCAAGGCAAATAAATGAACTAATAAATACACTCCTTTGTGTTCAAATATATTTTGTTATTGGTTCATTGGCTGTAGGTACCACAGGACAACTAGCAATTAGGCATTAGCAAAAATAAAAATTCTTTCATTAAATATCTCAACCATATTATTCTTATATTAACTAGATTACATTTCTGTTGTTTGCTATTCAAAAGTCCTTACCTATTTTTGACATCGTAAACTAGTAAAAATATATGTGCCTTACTATAAATACAGCATTTCTATTCAATGAAAGAGCAAGGCACCATTGACCTCACAAAATTCAAAATTTGCATTTAAACCTAGACTGGTTTAGACATGAAGCAAAACGAGTCTTTAGCAAAACCAGGCTCTCAGGGTGAGAACAGAATTTTTCTTTTCAAGGTGGACTTGAGGAAGAGAGATTCTGATTTAGACAGTCTAACTAATTAGATATTACAGGAACAGCATGTGAAGAAGCCCTATAATTTTAATTCTTAATTCAAAAGAGACTGACAACAATATATGTAACCAAAAGTT
This sequence comes from Mandrillus leucophaeus, assembly GCF_000951045.1. Taxonomy (NCBI): domain Eukaryota; kingdom Metazoa; phylum Chordata; class Mammalia; order Primates; family Cercopithecidae; genus Mandrillus; species Mandrillus leucophaeus. The sequence continues at coordinate 266,897 of NW_012108064.1, read as the reverse complement.
TGAGACAAAAAAGGAATAATTCAGTCAGATAACCTGGTACCAGTCAGAAATGTTATTGTCAACATTTCTGTTTACTATATATATCCAGATCCTGACTAATGGACTAAGCCTAACAGGACAAGATCTGTGGAAAATGTAAAGGAGATACAGGAGTCAGTCCTAAAACAGAAAACTAACACATTAGAAAGGGCTACTGATCAATTAAAACTAAGGTGAGATCACCGCTATTAAAAATCTGACCAATATCTTGGGATGGGAAGGAGAATGATAAACAATAAAAAATACTCCACCTTGGAAATAAGTGAAAGCCTTGAGTTCACCTCTAGCATGTTCAATATCTAGTAAGGGAAGCAGTAGATAAAATGTGGAAGATACAGAGTAGAGAAGAAATATGATCATAACTCTGGTTTAAGAATGCTCATCTGGCATGTACTACAATAATTAATATAGGTTGAAGAGAATGGAGGTTTGGAGACCAGATTAAAGATCTTTATTCTAATAATTTCAGAACAGTTAATTCATAAAATATTGTTACATTTGTATTTATGCCTTTATTAAAATACTTTTATCAAGCCATGTTTGAAGGATAATTGTATGTATTCATTAACTAAGAATACCAAATTATTATATACAGTCACGTGCCATTTAATGATGTATTGGTCAATGATGAAATGCATATACGACAGTGGTCCTGTAAGATTATAATGGAGCCGAAAAATTCCTATGGCCTAGTGACCTTATAGCTGTCATAACATCATAGTAAACTGCGTTACTCAAGATTTGTGGTGATGCTGGTTTAAACAAGCCTACTGTGCTGCCAGTCATATACAAGTATAGCACATACAATTACATAGAGTACATAATACTTGATAATGATAATAAATGGCTATATTACTAGTTTATGTATTTACTCTATTTTTAATTGTTATTTTAGAGTGTTCTATTACACTTATAAAGAAGTGTTAACTGCAGAACAGCTTCAGACAGGTCCTTTAAGAGGTATTATAGAAGAAAGCATTGTTATCATAGGCGATGACAGCTCCATATGTGGAATTGTCCCTGAAGACCATTCGGTGGGACAAAGTGTGGCAGTGGAAGACAGCGATATTGATAATCCTGACCCTGTTTAGGCCTGGAACATGTTTGCATTTGTGTCTTTTTTTAACAAGGAAGTTTAAACAGCAATAAAAAAAAATTAAAATGGCAAAAAGCTTCGAGAATAAGGATAAAAATAAAATATTTTTACAGCTATGTCATGTGTTTGTGTTTTAATCTAAGTGTTATTAAAAAAGAGTCAAAAAGTTAAAAACATTAAAAAGTTTACGAAGTAAAAAAGTTACAGTAAGCTAAGGTTAATTTATTAATAAAGACAAATATTTTTAAATAAATGAAATGTAGCCTAAGCATGCAGTTTTTATAAAGTCTACAGTTGTTTATATCAATATCCTAGGCCTTCACATTCACTCACCACTTACTCACTGACTCATCCACAGCAACTTCCAGTCCTCCAAGCTCCATCCATAAGTGCGCTATACAGCTGTACCACTTTTTATCTTTCATACTGTATTTTTACTGAATCTTCTCTGTGTTTAGATATGTTTAGATACACAAATACTTGCCATTATGTTACAATTGCCTGCAGTAATCAGTACAGTAATACACAATACAGGTTGTAGCCTTGGAACTATAGGTTATATGACATAACCTAGGTGTGCAGTATACTATTCTACTTAGGTTTGCTAAGTACACTCTACGATGTTCTCACAGCAACGAAATTGACTAATTACATATGTCTCAGGATGTATTCCTATCTTGAAGTGGTTTATAGCTGTAGTTTCCTAATATATCCATGTTTTTTGGATGAAATGCATGACACCAAGGTGGTGTAATGTTCATTTGCGTTCATTTTTTGTTCTAGTTATTGACACAGATTTCTGGCTATATTTGTCATTATTATAGTCATGGAGAAATTGTTAACTGAGGTCACCTTTTCTGGATTAACCATAGCAAACTTCTATTCGTTTGCTAGGTCAGCTGTAATCAAGTAGTAGAGACTGGGTTGCTTAAACAACAGAAATTTATTTTCTCACAATTCTGGATCCTATAAGTCCAAGATCAAGGTGTCGGTAGGATTGGTGACTTCTCAGAGCTGTGAAAGAAGGATCAGATCCAGGCATTTCTTCTTGACTTGTAGATGGTCTTGTGCCTGTGTCTTCATTTTTTTTCCCCTCTGTGTGTGCCTATGTTCAAATTTCCTCTTCTTGTAAGAAAGAACCCAGTCTTATTTGATTAGGACTCAACATAATAATCTCATTTTAACTTAATTGCCTCTTTAAAGAATCTGTCTCCAAATACAGTCAAATTCTGAGGTACTGGAGATGGTTTCTCACATGTTTTTAATGACCTATTTTAGATCTTTCTGAGATTTAGTGGTGTAATATTATGATCATTTTAATCCTCATGCATATTGTAATATCATGCTATACATGAATACAAGTGAACATGGCAATATTGCCTGGTTATTTTCGAGCCTATAAGGAAATCAGTGTGTCTTAATTCCAAGATGCTTTTTTTTCTAATTATTTTACATTAATTTAATTTAAATCTCTCTTTAAATAGCCACTTAACTGGTCTTCTCATCTCTAGTCTCTTCTTCTTTAATACGTCTCTACACTGCCAACAAAGGAAATGCCAACTCATTACTCTCCTCAAAAAAACCTTTCAATTCTTCCTTATTGTATGCAAAATAAAATCCAAAATTTTCCACTCAACTCAGTATCTGGAAACAGCTTATCTATCTAGCCATATTTTCCTAGTACATGCTGATACTTCAACCGTGCTATAACATACATGCTCTCTGTTTTCTGCATCCATGCTTTTACTTATGTCGAACTCTTTTTCTTCTTTCCAAATTCCATATGTTGAGGTTTTATGTACACCTTAAAGACCTATTCAAGTGTAATATCCTCTGTGAAGCCTTTCTTCATTCCTGTCTACATTTCCCTCCATGTTCACCTGTTACACTTTACTTGAACTACATTATAATCTTTATGATACTCTGCCTTGTATTAGTTGCTTAGTACTTACATGCCTCTTCCATTTATTTGGAAGTCCCATGAATGAGAGGCGGGCAAAGCCTGTATCTTATTCAACTTTAACTCTATCAGAGAAACTTGCACCTAATAGTTATTTGATTAATTGAATTGAATTTAAGAATATGAAATGAAAAATGACAGATGACTAAATTAAAGTCAATTATATCAATATGTGAGAACTTCAGATTGGCTGGGTTTGATGATGAATGTCATATTGAGTTTAACTATTTATAGCTTTAGAATTTTTGTAAATAGTGTCATATTTTCTCTTTTTTATGTAAACTAGGAACCCAAAATAATTATTCTTATTTCTCAGTACAGCTATCCAAATTCATTCTCAAGTATAAAAACTGAATTTCTAATAGAAGTTTCATTGTCGGGAAGTAATTGTGGCTACAGAATCTAGGTAAGTCAAAAAGAATGGCACTTTGGTAAATATGGGCCCCAAAGGCCTATCGGAGCAATTAGTATCTATATTAACATTAGCCCTAGCAGAAAGAGTTTTAAAATTATATCTTAACTGTTTTAATGAGTCTGTATTATAGAAACCCTGACGTATTTTATATCTCACATGGAAGAGTATAATCAGGCACGAACTGATGCGTCTGTGCCTGTTGTGAAACTAGAATTTATAACAGATGATTCCAAACCTGTCTTCTGGCTCATATTATGACTCAGAAACATTTGCAAGTGCTGTAACTAATATTTTAATATAAGTGGTAACCAATCTGCACACTGTTTCCCTTTTCCTGATATACAAACAATTATGAGAGAATCCAGGTGTAATTCTTTTACAGCTCTTATAAAACACTATTGAGCAGCTAATGACCTTGATAAAATTATCTTCATTAGAGTCTTGAAGACTAATCCACTCTGTCTTGGTGAGGGTATTCTGTAGTAAAATGAGTTTTTGGTAATCTGCACCCTGAAAATGCTTTGTTTTTTTGTGTTTGTGTACATTGCCCCTTAAATGCTTAAATGTTTTATCTTCCAAATCTTCAATTTCCCTGTGGTTCAGTAATTTAATTGATACAGTGTATTATTCATAATCTTTGTATAATATTTTCGTTCAATTTATCTTGGAGAATTAGAAATATTATTAAAATACACAATTATGAATTTTTTTCTGAAAACTCTTGTTATTAAAGTAGAAATAATAACACAAAGTAAGTTATTTAATATAAAACTATCTATCTATCCTAGCCAAACATTCTTCCTTACCTTCTCAATGGCCTAATTTGAAAATAAATTGAAAAACTGGTGTGCAACAACAACAATAAAACACAATTTCCTACAAGCCAGATATACTTAATGAATGGAAGCCACTAGAATGCCTACCAAAAATGTCCACATGCAGCTTTGGATAACTGGGAGACTATGAGAATGTATAAATTCATTATCCTTTGAAAATATTTTCTTTAGGGATTTATAGTCATTAATGTCACCTTCTCTTTTATTGTAATAATGTCCAGAGGCACAGTACTGCATATTTTATTACTTACCATTACATAGGCTGGTTATTTGAAGAGTGTCTCATGATGAAAGCAAAGCAGGGCTTTGGGTCTTGTAGCTAAGAATGCTCCAAAGAGAGCAGTATGACTGACTCCTACATCGTATTGGCTCTTCCAACCTAGCATAGCACCTTTCAGAAAACGCACGTGGGTAAATGGGATCTCAGGTGCCTAAATAGTTCTAGCTTTAGAGCTCTTTACCTTACGCCTTACTACCTTGGTGACTGACCTTCCTAGCCTATCTCATAATTTTGCTTTCATGTTCAAATCATTTTATGACCTTGACTTTCTTCCTGTTTCTCTTTTATATCTTGCCTCTTCACGTTTCATATTTCTTAAAAATTCTATAAGCATCATACCTTACTATTGAACATGATTCCTAAGAAAGCTTGTCCCAGAAGGCCATAAATTTTCAGAGAGCACTATCTAGAGAATTCAGTCATGCATTTGTTGCTGTTAAAATATTCAAGCTGCTTATTTTATAAGAATAATACAGTGCTAGCTTTAGGATTACTCAACAAGGCAGGTTTATTCTCATCAAATAGTACTCTTAAAGTGACCTTCTTCAGTGATCATTTTGCTCAAATACAATCAATTTACAGATCAAAAATTGAGCATCTAAAAGGAAAACAAAACAAAACAGAACAAAAGCCAACTACATAGCTAGAATTAGAGATGGAGCTAAACACAAAAGCTCTTGAGCCTAAATCTAGTACTCATCCTAGTGTGCTGTGCTCTAGTCCTTATTCTGCATCAACCACAAAGCTTCCACTCAATTCTAGTAGGTCTTTTGTCCACATAGCAAACTATTTCCCTTCTAGTTCTGTTGCAAATAGATATAGCACATACAAATGCAAAGAACATTTTAAGCTGATTCATCTGAAAGGTTTTTAAATTTGCCCTCACAATTTAAAGAGCCATGATTTTAGTCAGACAACAGCAGAGAACATTTCCAGTCACATGATGATAATACAAATATTGTTGTTGTTGATAAAAATTACATGATAAAACTAGGAATGTTATTTAGGAAAAACGCTTCAATATTTTGAACCTCACTTTTCTTACGTATAAAATGGTGATATTAAAATTAATAAGAATAGCTAATAGTTTCATCAAACACAGACAAGCACTACTATCCCAGTGTGGACTCTCTTTGTGCATGAAATTTTATTTATTTATTTTTATTTTTATTTATTTATTTTTTAAGATGGAGTCTCACTCTGTCCCCCAGGCTGGAGTGCAATGGTGTGATATCGGCTCACCACAACCTCCGCCTCCCAAGTTCAAGCGATTCTCCTGCCTCAGCCTCCCAAGTAGCTAGGATTACAGGTGCCTGCCACCAAGCCCGGCTAATTTTTGTATTTTCCGTGGAGACAAGGTTTCACCATGTTGGTCAGGCTGGTCTCGAACTCCTGACCTCAGGTGATCCACCTGCCTCAACCTCCCAAAGTGCTGGGATTTCAGGCATGAGCCACGACACCCAGCAGGAATTTTACATTTAAGCTACCTCTTGATTATAAATATAAATAGCACTGAGATGTATAAATAAATTGGAAGTAGTCTTAGAATTTATTCTTATCCTAATAAAATATATTTTCATTCTTCTTTTTATGGTCTTGCAATAAGGCATTAGGGTTGCATTAATAATTTTTTAAAACCCTTCTTTACCCATTAGTTCCTACCTTCAATATCACAAAAGTTTTGACAAATCAGATTTAAAGTTATTGAGTTTTTACTATATCACCTCAAATAATAGTAATATCTGCAGGTAGAATAGGTCATACATGAGACAAAAGTGTTAAATACAACACATAATAATCCTGCAATGGTAGGGATTTGATGCCTTCAATAACCATTTGGAGTTAGTGCTCAGACATTCCAGGTACTGGATTCTTGATATTGTTTGGACTTCTTTGGGCCAAAATTCTTCAAAAGGGACACAAACCAACTGAACTAAGTGAAGTTGCAATTTACACAAATTATAAGAGCTACTTTCAAGTTATATGCAAATGTGTGTGTATGTTTGTGAAGAACATGTATTGAAGGGTGCTGGAAAGAAAAAGGGAATCTTCTTTTCCTTCCCTGTCTAATTATCGTGTCTCCTTGAATCTCTGTAGAATATTAAAAAGCAGTGCCTAACTTTGCTGAATTTTGTGTTGTCCCACATGAAGTTATCTTTCTCTAAAGTTCCACTTCTGTTCTTCTGTTGATACTTATCTCTTTAAACTTGTCTCCCTCCCTGAATTTTCAGAAAACACCATCTCCCTAAAATGTCACCTGTTATCAACTACCAGGCTTTCTCTATTTTCTAGCAATTTTCAGATCTCCAGTCATTCACTGAGTTAGACAGTGTTACTTCACCTCTTACATTTTCTCCTGGTCAACAGAAGACAGCCTATTGTTGAAGTTCAAGAGGTAGCTTAAATACAAAACTCCCTGCACAAAACACTGGACTTAGGACCTACTAACTTGGGACGAGGTTGGGTTTTGGAGTGGGGGTGATATCGAGAGGTTCCAATTGCAGTCAGAAACTGATCCACTTATTGTGGGACCTGAAACTTCCACAAAATGAAGGACTTATAAAAATTGAGCTCAAAATTATAAATACCAAATTAGGTACAAAAGTGAATACATTTTCAGCAAGAAAAAATGAAAATAAAAATTTAAAGCTGACAAATACCTCAAACTTCAAAAAAAATCCAGAAACATAACTTTTTAAATGAATAACTCTCTGAAATACTTTTATAATACTTTTTCCCCAACATGTATACTCTGTGATTGCCTCTTCACATGACAATGAATTTTAAGTCTAATTTTCTACACAGATATTAGGATGATAATTAAGTCTTTCCTCTTTGGTAAGTCATTTCAAAAATTTATTCGCATTTAGAGACATTTTATCTCTTCTTCATTAACTTGCTATTTTGAATGATTACAGATTCACAAAAAGTTGCCAAACTATTACAGATAGTTTCTATTTAATCTTCATTCAGCTCTCATCAAATGGTGACATCTTGCACAGCTTTAATATTCTCTTGAATCCAGAAAATTGACACTGCTACAATGTGTACACATTTTTGTTTCCATATATTACATGTATAGGGTCATGTAATAACCACCACAATCAAAGCATAGAGCTATTATATCACCATAAGAATATTCCTTGCTTGTATGGCCACATCACCTTTCCCTCCCCAAACCAAATCCTGGAAACCTCAAATCTGTTCTTCATCTCTATAATTTTGCCATTTTGAGGAATGTAAATAAACTTCTTTCAATAAATAATACTATTTAAATAAAACATCATGCTACATGTAACCCTTTGATAATAGGATTAAATAAAAATAATATTTTTATTTAAATATTCTTTAAATAAGGAAATCATACTACATGTAACCCTTTTATTTACCCGGCATCATGCCCCTGAGATTCATTTAAGTTGTTGCAAGTACCAATAGTTTGTTCTTTATTATTGCTGAGTGATATTCCATGATATGGCTGTGTCAAAGTTTGGTTTACTACTTACCTATTATATAACACTTTTTTTTCCAGTTTAGGCTAATACAAATACGAACAATCATGTATAGGTCTCGATGTGGACTAAGTTTTCATTTATCTGGGATTAATGCCCAAGAAGGCAATTGTTAGGTCATATGGTAAATGTGTGTTTAGTTTTTTTAAAAAACTGATGAAACAGTTTTCAGGAGTGGTTGTACTATTTTACATTCCTAATAACAAGGTATCAGAGGGACATATGCTGCATCAGCAGCAGCATTTGGTATTGCCACTATTTTCTATTTTAACAGTCTAATAGGTGTGTAGTGATATGTCTTGTGGTTTTAATCTGCATTTCTATAACAACTCATGATATTACACATGTTTCATCACTTATTTGCCATGTGCAGATACTCCTCTGTGAAATGTTTTTCATGTCTTTTGTCCATTTGTAGCTTTTATTGTTGAATGTATACTGTACCTTGAGTTATTTATAAATTTTAAATATAAAGATAGTTTGCAAATATTCTCCCAGTCTGTAGCTTGTCTTTTCTTCCTCTTAATAGAGTCTTTTGCAGATCAAAAGGTTTTACTTGTGATGAAGTCCAATGTATCATTTTCAAAAATTATGCATCATTTTTTCTGGTGTCATGTTTAAATATTTTTTTGCTTAGCCCTATGTTCCAAAGATCTCATCCTGTGTTTACTTCTAATAGTTGTATATTTTGAAGTTTTATATTTAAGTCAATGATGCATTCTGGGTTAAGTTTTTAATTGACAGATTTAGTTTAAGGTCAATGATTGTCTATTGGTATGCACGTGCTTCATCACCATTTGTTGAAACGTCTGTCATTCCTCCATTGAATCACATTTGTGCCTATGCCAAAAATCAAATGACCATATACGTGTAGTTCTATTTCTCTTCCGTTTGGTTCCATTCTATGTGTCTGTCCCCTCTAAAAATAATAGTTACAAAAAGTTTTGTAATTAGGTAGACTGACTCCGCCCACTTTATTCTTCCTTTTCAAAATCGTTTCATCAATCCTAGTGTATTTTTCTCTCCATATGACTTTCCAAGTAATCTTATTCATAAGTACAGAGTATCTTTCTGGGGTGTCAATTGCATTATGTTAACCCTGTTTATCAATTTACTGAGAACTGATATATTTACCAAGTTGAGTCTTCCAATCTATGAACATGGTTTATATGTCAATTTATCTATACCATCTTTGATATATTTCATCAGTGTATCATAGTTTTCAATATATAGGTCCTATACATGTTTTGTTAGATTTATAACTAAACATTTCATTTTTTCTCTGAGTGATTATTAATGGCATTGTATTTTTAATTTTGATTTTTCCTTGTATTCATTGCTAGTGTATAGAAAGACAATTCACTTTTTATGTTAATTTTATATCCAGGGATACCTCTTTTTAGTCATGTTTGATTTCAGATTTTCAAAGTCTAAAGTCCATATTTTATCACACAATACTATTCTCTGCAACCTTCAGAATGTAGTTAATGTGGCATTATAAGATGTCTTTTTTATTATCTCCATGGCTTTGTCTAAGACTCCAATACTAATTAATCAAGGATTTGTTTAAATTATTATACTTTAAGTTCTAGGGTACATATGCACAACGTGCAGGTTCGTTACATAGGTATACATGTGCCATGTTGGTTTGCTGCACCCATCAACTCATCATTTACATTAGGTATATCTCCTAATGCTATCCCTCCCCCAGCCTCCCACCCCCCGACAGACCCTGGTGTGTGATGTTCCCCTTCCTGTGTCCATGTGTTCTCATTGTTCAGCTCCCACCTATGAGTGAGAACATGTGGTGTTTTGTTTTCTGTCGTTGTGATAGTTTGCTGAGAATGATGGTTTCCAGCTGCATCCATGTCCCTACAAAGGACATGAACTCATCCTTTTTTATGGCTGCATAATATTCCATGGTATATATGTGCCACATTTTCTTAATCCAGTCCATCATTGATGGACATTTGGATTGGCTCCAAGTCTTTGCTATTGTGAATAGTGCCACAATATGCAAGTTGCAATGTTGGTACTGCCTTTATTTTAACCAGAAAGTGTAAACAAAAGTTTTTCAGTTGACAGCCAATCCACATGTTTCTACCTAAAATATTCCCTAAATATTTATTATTAAAGATCACTTGAAGCCGGGAGTTCAAGGCCAGTCTGGTCAATATGGTGAAACCTTGCCTCTACTAAAACTACAAAAATTAGCTAGGCATGGTGACACATGTCTGTTATTCCATATACTTATACTTGGGAGGCTGAGGCACGAGAATCGTTTGAATCCAGGAGGTGGAGTTTGCAATTAGCCGAGATCACGTCAATGTACTCCAGCTTGGGCAACAGAGTAAGATTCTGTCTCAAAAAAAAAAAGAAAAAAAAAAGTGCAAAGTCTCTAAATATATATTGTCAGTACTCAGCAAAATGAACTTATTTCGTGTGTGTGTGTGTGTGTATGTGTATAAAGATAATTAAATCTGGTTATTTATATTTAATTTTAAAAGTAAAGAGTAGCCAAGAGCTTGATTATAAGACAGATTTTCTGAAGATTTTTTATTTTTAAAATATCTGATTCCCTTTGTTTATAAGTTTTCTCTGTAGGTACATAGTATCACATTTACATCACTGCGCTTGCTATACTGTTTTGCACAGTCAGCGACTGAGTGTCGTTAAGTTGTATGATATTAAATTACTTGTTATTTCTGGGCCTAGAAAATTACTGGTGTTTTAATCAGATTTTGTGTACCAAAGATCTGTTTCTTGTTTTTCTATCCTAAAATCTGATTTCTATACCTTAAAAAAAAAAATAGTGATAAACAATCTACCACATAGATTAGATTGTCATTTTAATTTTTATATATTTTTAAAAACGTGGCCGGGTGTGGTGGCTCATGCCTGTAATCCCAGCACTTTGGGAGGCCAAGGCAGGCGGATCACGAGGTCAAGAGTTCGAGACCAGCCTGGTCAATATGGTGAAACCCTGTCTCTACTAAAAATACAAAAATTAGCCGGGTGTGGTGGCTCGCACCTGTAGTCTCAGCTACTCAGGAGGCTGAGACAGAAGAATTGTTTGAATCCGGGAGGTTGAGGTTGCAGTGAGCTGAGATCATGCCACCGCACTCCAGCCTGGGCGACAGAGGGAAACTCTGCCTCAAAAAAAAAAAAAAAAAAAAAAAAAGTGACAAATTCTAATTGATGAGGGTATCTTTCCTCTGCCATACCATTTCTTGAAATGTATAACCGATGTAAATTTCTAAGTATCAACAGAAGGCTACATTTTTTTAGTGGAGTTTTAATAGCCCATGAATATCTGACATTATAATTTTTGAAAATTAATGCAAAGAATAAATGTGAAAAGCATCTTTGACAAATGATAAAATTTACAAATAACGATAAACAGGGTTGGTCATTAGCAAAGTTATAAAGTGTGTTGACCATCTCTCTACCCTTTTTTCTCCATATGCTCACAGCCTGAACAGCCCTCTTGTTCTCCTGAATATATTGTCATCATCTTATATCACCTTTCCTTCACCCCACTTCATCAGGGCCCTAGTCTCTGTCATAAGGCAGTTTAGATACATTGATCAGGAAACTTGTAGGCAGATGCCCAAGTTTGAATTTTAGCTTATTTACTTACTGATTGAGTGGCCTTGGAAAACTACGGTTAAACAGTTCTGTGCCTGAATTTTAATATCTGTGAAATGGGTGAAACTTTGCTTATTTTACAAGGTTGTTGCAAGGATTGAATGAGTTATATTTCAGTAAAGCATTTATAAAGTGACTGGCACAGAGTAAACGATCAAAACATGTCATCACAGTAAGTGGAATGAGTTATTCCGGATATAATGACTCGTGCTACACTGGCAGCTGACAAAAAATAACCTCTTTCAAATAATCTAACTAAAGTGATTAGAATATTGACCAAAATGTTATTTTATCTCACACACTTCAACTTCCTACCTTCCTCCATATCAATACAGTGTAACCTGCAGTTCAGTCAATATTAAGAAATTCAAGAACAAAAAGAAGCCAGTGGAAGAGATCGTTTTGCTCAGAATAATTTTCTTTCGTAGACAGGAATGTTATTCTATATGCTATTCTTTCTCTCTCTAGATACCATCTTAAACTCTTCCATTCAAGAAGCTTAAAGGCAAATCCTTTTCTATGCACAGGCTTGATTCATCTAGCTTTTATCAGGAATAAGTCGTTCTGATAGGGACTATTATATTGACATTATTGTGGTCAAGGTAAGTAAACAGACTATTATTGAAAAGGGTTGTAAATGGCAGGTTTTTACTTCTGCTTGCTGTAAGTTTTGAATAGACAACTCTACTAACTCCTCAATAACTCGAATTTCTAAAATGAAATTCATGATAATTTATACAGAGATTGTGTGGATATTAACTTATAAATTTTCTTTGTAAATGGTAAAAAAAAAACTAATTAATTTTGAATTATTTGTGGAGCATATTAATTATTTAAGTAATTAATAATCACATAGTGAACAAACGTTTTCAAAAGCTTAAGCATTTATAATTCTAAAATTAATAATGATTCACCATAAGTTTATTATATATTAATTCAAGCATGTCTAGTTGGTGCCTATTTTTAGTAATATTTGTATTTATTCATTAATTTGACTTCGTTATTGGGTATCTATTGTATCAGACACTATGCCAGGTACTGGGTACACAACATTGAGCAAAAATAGATATAGTACCCACCTTTAGGGATATCACATTCATTTTTTAAATACACTTATTTTAAAATTGTTTGCATATTTCACTTTTCTGTAATACCTCCTTGCCTTTCTTTCCCCTCTCATTTATCCAAATTAATGAGATCGGAATATTTTGATCCAGACTCCCTCTCTCCATGCATCCTTCCCTTGCTGAAGAGGTTTTAAAATATATTAAGAAAAGGGTATAAGCTACAGATTAATAAAATTATGTAACTATAGGATTTCCAAGTAAAATTAATCAAAATTTGTGTCCTCAGCCAGGCTTCACTCTCCTGCTCAATAGATTTCCACATAGCATCTGAGAGAATAGCACATTCTCTGCCTTAATGGGAGGCAAAAGCATAATAAGGAGACTAATTGGTGATCATAGAATCAGATCCAGGTTTTCAGTGCAATCACTGAAAATTTTTACTGATATGGAACTCAGAGAGCCTGAAAGGGCTATCTTCTACACTGGGACAAAGACTCCTGATGATGAGACCATGGAGGCAGTATAGGTCAAAACCTTGGGCCAGGGAAATCTCAATCCCTTGCTCGTGCTTGAGGTACATGGACAAGTTTTACCAATGAAGCTCTTTACTTTTCCTATGATAGAGGTGAGTGTCCACTTGTCTATGTTGCTGTTTGTTATTATTTATTGGAACACTGCCGTGATGCTGGAAGTAATTCAGTCATCTACTGACCATCAGATGAAACACAATGGCTAACGATGGGTAAACAGAAACATATAGGGTGACAGAATTAGTGATAACATTGTAGAGTTACCATTCTAGCTCAGGGATGCTTAACTCCAGAATTCAAATGATCAAGAACAGTGTACCATAATGACTTTGAGCACAGACTCTGAAATCAGGCGGCCTGGTTTTAAAGCCTGGCTTTGCTGATTGTTATCTGCAGGATCCTGGGCAAGTTACTGAAACTCCCTGTTCCTGTTTCCTCTGTAAAATTAAGGAAAACAATGCACCTGCTTTCACATTATTGAGAATATTTGCTAAGTGAATTCATGTAAACCACACATAATAGTATCTGGCACATAAGAAGTACTTAATAACTTTTAGCTATTATTCTCATTACATGGCAAACATAAACCAAAAATAAAATTCTAAGCCCCCAACTGACTGAATGGAACCCCTCTTGGCCAAGGAGAACTCAACAAAACCTGAAAAACTTAGTTCAGGCCATAATGAGAAGGGGAAATCAGATATGACACATACCTCTTCCCTTTGGTGTTTAGACACAATGGACAGCACTGACATTAAAACAGTGCTCTTAAGACCGAGAAAACAGACTCTTTGTAGCAATAATTCTATGACCAAATTTCAACCTAACTAGTATAGCATCATATGACAGATAAGAGTCCCTGAAGGAAATCAAAATATTTACCCCCAAATATATTTCCTTGACATATGCTGAAATGGCCTTGCAAATCTGTTCCTTGTGGGAAAAAATTTGCATTCCGTACAGAATCTTCTTCCCTTGCCAGGTCTTTCCCAGCGACTCTGACATCTTTTAAGGTCTGATAAGGGCCATTCATCATCTTTTCTTCCTAGAGTCTGCTACATGGAGGCTTCATGTACCTGATAAAAACCTTAACTTCCACAACTCCCATATCTAAACTCAAGCATTTGTTTATGCTGAATTCAGCTCTTCAGGGAGAATTAAGAATCAGAAAATCTTTACATCTACCTATTTCCTGGAAGCCACCACTTCAAGATGTCCCAATTTTCTGGGTGGAACCAATGTATAATTTAAATAAATTATTTACATTAAGGTATAACATATGTATACCTTACATATATTATTTATGTCTTTGCCTGCAACTTCTGTCTCCCTAGCATGTATAAAACCAAGGTGTAACTCATCACCTTAAGCACATGTTCTCAGGAACTCCTGAGGCTGTGTTATGGGCCATGGTCCCTAACCATAGCAAAATAAACCTCTAAACCTAGCAGGGCAGTCATAGAGCTATAAATAATATCCTTTAACTCCATGTTACACATCCAGGCCACACTGATGCAAAGGGTGGGCTCCCAAGGCCCTGGGAAGCTACAGTCCTGTTGTTCTTTAGGTACAGCCCTCATGGCTGCCTTTAAGAGCTGGCGTTGAGTGCTTGTGGCTTCTCTAGATGCACGATGCAAGCTGTCAGTGAATCCACCATTCTGGGGCCTGGGGGACAGTGGACCTCTTCCCACAGCTCCACTAGGCCATGCCCTAGTGGAGACTCTGTGTGGAGGCTCTGAACCCCCATTTTCCCTCTGCACTGCCCTAGCAGAGGTTCTACACAAGGGCTCTGCCCCTGCAGCAGATTTCTGCCTGAACAATCACGCATTTCCATACATCCTCTGAATTCTAGGCAGAGGTTCCCAAACTTCAGTTTTTGCCTTCTGCATACCTGCAGGCCCAACACTGAGTGACAGCCACCAAGGCTTGGGGTTTTCACCCTCTGAAGCAATGGCCTGAAGTATACCTTGACCCCTTATAGCCATGGCTGAAGCTGAAGCAGCTAGGACACAGGGCACCATGTCTCAAGGCTGCCCACAGAAGCAAGGCCCCGACCCACAAATCCATTTTTTTCCTTCTGCACCTCTAGGCCTGTGATGGGAAGATTGCAGCAAAGGTCTCCGAAATACCCTGGAGGCATTATATCCATTGACATGGCTAAGAACATTCAGCTCTTATTTACTTATGCAAATTTCTGCAGCCTTAAATTCCTCCTCAGAAAATGGATTTTTCTTTTCTACTGCATAGTGAGGCTGCAAATTTTCTAAACTTTTATGCTCTACTTCTCTTTTAAATTCTAGTTTCAGGTAATTTGTTTAAACAAATGAGCATAGGATTTTAGAAGCAACCAAGCCACATCTTGAATGCTTTGTTGCTTAGAAATTTCTTCCACTCGATACCCTAAATCATTTCTCTCAAGTTCAAAGTGCCACAGATCTCTAGAGCAGGGACACAATGCCACCAGTCTCTTTGCTAAAGCATAGCAAGATTGACCTTTACTCCAGTTCCCAATAAATTTTTCATCTCCGTCTGAGACCACCTTAGCCTGGACTTCACCATTCATATCACTAACAGCATTTTGGTTACAGCCATTCAACAAGTCTCCAGGAAGTTCCAAACTTTCCCTCATCTTCCTGTCTTCTTCTAGTCCCTCCAAACTGTTCCAACTTCTGCCCTTTACTCAGTTCCAAAGTCACTTCCACACCTTCAGGTATCTTTATGGCAGTACCCCCCACTCTGTCAGTACTGATTCTCTGTATTAGTGAGTTCTCAAAGTGCTGTAAAGAACGACCTGAGACTGGATAATTTATAAATAAAAGATGTTTAATTGACTCACAGTTCCTGTACTGTACGGGGGGCATGGTTGTGGGGCCTCAGGAAACTTACAATCATGGTGGAAGGCAGAGTAGAAGCAAGCACATCCTCACACGGTGGCAGTAGAGAGAAAGTAAAGGAGGAAGTGTTACATACTTTTAAAAAAACAGATGTCGTGATAACTGCCTCAGTCTCATGAGAAGAGAAAGGGGAAATTCTGCCCCCATGGTCAATGGCCTCCCACTAGATCCCTCCCGCATTGTTGGGAATTACAATTTGACATGAGATTCAGGTGGGGACACAGAGACAAACCATATCATACAAGAATGTCTATACCAGTTCTATTCACAAGGGATAGCCCCAAACTTGAAATAACTGTTGTTGCATTACATACAACCCTCCAGACTTAGTAGCTTATGACAACAAGCATTTATTTAGCTCACAGTTCTATAAGTCATCTGGGCAGTGTTTTCTTTAAGAGAGGAGCCGGTAAATGGTACCATAACAAGTATACATCATGGTGTGCCAGCAGATTAGACTGAAAATTACTCATGACTTTGGCAATAAAGAAGTGTTTGGTGATCTTAAACATAAAATAATTTAGTATACATAAACTTACATGTTCTATAGACTCACTGTTAGAGTCAAAACTATATACAGTATTCCCTCTTTTCTCTGACATTATTAATAATAGAACGTTCTAGTAAACATATTCAGGTTAATGATTCCCATATATGATCTAGAACAGTGTCTGGCACAGACTATCTACTCAATAAATGTTTACCTACGTAAGTTTGCCAATATTTATATAAATGGATTAAGATAAAAATATATCTTCTACTGCACTAAAGTGAACAGGTTGATGCAATTTGTTTTATTTTACCACTATTAGAGTCTGCCAGAAAGATGTTACTCTGTAAGCAAAGAATTTCATCATTTTGTTAGCATATCTAAGAAATGCTCCTCAGTATAAAATAATACATATGGTATTTCTTAATCCTATTATATTTTGTAGGAAGGGAAAGAAGAGGGTTCAGGAAAAGGTCATAATCCATTATGTGAACTAAATATTACACACTAGTTTCTGAAAGCATAGATATATTTGCCCCAGTTATTATAATAATAACAGGACCAACTTCCTGGATGGAGGATTCTGAAAACATATTTTAAAATTTGGCTAATCTTTCATATCCATATCTTGAACTTTTTTAGTTAATGACATTTTGGAGATCTTTAGGTAATGACATATCTCTATGGACATAGCAAATAGTGCTAGTTGATGCAGTGCTGTATTGGTAATCTGCCCTATAGCAGAATTACCTCTACTAAGAGTGAGAGTTAAGGAAGGCAACCTAATAATTTCAAGGCAGGTATTGTAGCAAGGATGATTTACATCACACACGTACAATCACATGCACACATATGCAATCATAAAAATTGAAACTAAAAATATCACTGTGTTGATATATGTTTCAATTGGCTAAAAGATTTTATATTTATCCCACCTTGCCTCCAACCACATTACTTTATGCTGTAGAAAAATAGCCACGTTAAGTACCATTAAGAGCCAAGGAGTAGCATCTAAATTTTAGTCCAGATTTAATATATAGTAATATTTGTCTTACTAAAAGTTCCATGCTTAATTTCTTCCCTTTAGAAAACCCATTCTGAATACCAACCACATTGACATTCTCAACTGAAGGAAATTTCATTATTTTCCATTATTAGACTTTGTCTTTAACCCAAGGGAAAAATTGGAAAGAAAACCAATGAAATGATATGAACTTCAAATATATGATGAGACATTAAAGATATAATTAAATCATGCACTTTGGCATTCATATACAATTTGTATTATTTATGTATAGAGGCACATTAGCAATACACAGGAGCTTGAGTACCTGACCATATATTCTAGTAAGGAATTCAGTACAAGGCAAAACCAGAAAAAATGTATTCACCTCATAATGAAGACCCTGAGGACACCATGATAGCCATCCTCCAAGGTATTTTGCGTTCACACAGTCTTTTGAGCACTTCAGAAGAAAGACATTTCATGTGAACTCTTTGTGATTCTTCCTCGAGTCTTGGGAAACTCCTCCCCAAGTCTATTCCTGTGTTATCTCCTGTAGAGGATGCTTGCTCATATAGATTGCTGCTTCTTCCAATTATTTTATTCCATACTCTGAGAGAAGATTTTTTTTAATAGCACAGCTAAATAGTGCTACTGATTGTTTTCCTCTTAAGCAAATTCAAGTGTAATTGTATTTATACCCAAAAGACTGGGGTGACGAGTAGGGGTAGGCACGGCTAGTATGAAGCAAATAAAGTTTTTTTTACCCACCCACTTCCCTCTAGTAATTTTCTTATGCTATTTGTCATCCCTGATCATTAAACTACACTAGCTTTTCTTTGATATTTTCTGGTTTACTTTTACCCTTAGAGATTAAGAAGCTTTTCAGCTACTTGGTAACCCAGTGCCCCATTCCCATGCAGACGATGTCTGGTTTCACCTGAGGGTCAACACCATTTGCTTCCAAACTTTCTAAAATAAGTTTTCTCCCCAATTTTCTTTTCAATCCTGTACTCTGAATGTATTTACCTGATAAAAATTGAGTACTAATATTAGGCCTTCTAAAGATATGCTGTCCAAAGCAGTGGTCCTAATGTATTGATTTTAGCTTTTACAGCAGTCTGATGTGAGAGATATTTGGAGGTAGGTAGGCACTTCAGAACCTCTCAAAACTCAGAATGCAGGCAGTCATTTATGATGAATATATGTAAAGTATCCTTGGGATTCAGTATCAAGTTTATTCGTGGAAACTTGTAGAACTCACTTCTTAGGACAGTTGAGATACTAATACAGGATTTCTTCCAAGTTGTAATCTAATGTATTCATTAATAAAAACATTAAATTAAAAGTCCTGGTTGGACCTTGGGTTCCATCACAGGGGATGTTCCATGTGAATGAGTGAGAAAATCCTGAGGCCTTATCTACCAGCAGAATTGGGTGAAGAGACACCAGAGGGAGGAATCTCAGTCCTCAAAGAAAATAGCCAGCGGGCATGTAGCTGTGGGGCAGAAGTGGAGTGTGCAGGGTAGCACCCTGAGTGGCCTCAGTTGCAGCAGTAACAGCAGCACAAACACAGTTCTGGCCAAGGAGGTGGCTTAAGCTGTTGGTAAAATGACACAACAGCTCTTTCTCCATAGTATGTGAGTTGACAAAACAAAGGACAGGGTTCCCATTACAATCTCCTTCAAGCTCCTTTCCCTTGCCACTCAGAGCTGATTTGTACAAAAACATGCTTTGCACTTGTACCTGGAGGAACTGGAGACAGTGGGTTCGAACTTTAGCAGTCATCTACCTGGTGTCCATAGTGGTTGTGGTTGCCTTATGAATGTGGGGACTACAGAAACTGGAGATTCAAATGCACACCAAAAGCTTGGTTTATCGCTGGAATTGTTTTTGCTGTTGACAATACCTATATCACTGTGGGTTATATTGCTACAGTTAGTGCATTCTATGCAACCTAAACTACAAAAACCAATCATAAGGATTCTTTGGATGGTACCCATTTACAATTTAGATAATTGGATACTCCAGCATTGCAATATATGTGCATACTTGCAGAGAATTCTATAAAGCTTATGTCATTTACAACTTTATGAGATTCCTTACCAATTATCTAACTAACTATTATTGAAATCTGGTGCTAATTATTGAAGCTGAAGATCAGCTGAAACATTTTCCTCCTTTATGTTGCTGTCTACCATAGTCTATGGTAGAAGTATTGCTGTTTAGGCAAACTAGGCATATTACAGTATACAGTTGTCAGACCATTCACCACCATCATTGTTTTAATCTGTGAACTGCTTGCTATATATGATTAGCTTTTCATATACTTAGACTTATTTAGTTATAATAAACAACATGTCACAATTGTTTGCCATGTATTGTCTTCTACTATTTTATAAAAATCTAAAGGAAGAACTGAGCCCAATCCAACATGTTGGCAAATTTCTTTGTGTAAAGCTGGTATTTTTTGTTTCTTTTTGGCAAGTAGTAATTATTGCTTTGATGGTAAAAGTTGGCATTATTTATGAAAAGCATGTATGGAAATGGCAAACTGTAGAAGCTGTGGTTCCGGGAATCCAGGACTTTATATCTGCATTGAGAGGTTCCTTGTTGCTATTGCCCATCACTACCCTTTCTCATTAACCATATCTCCAAGAAGCAGAACATGGCTCATGCTCTGATTCCTTTCTTGCCATGTGGGATGTTTCAGATATTAGTATTTTTGAACAAATAAGGCACATTGGATGGACAGTCAGGAGACATCATAGGAAAAATTTGTTTCCTGAGAATCACAATCAGAATGAGCATACAAGCTTATTATCATCATCATGGAGATGCAATTCCCACAGCCTCTTTTATGTTACTTTGACCCATGGATCACTATAAGGATTTGGACACACTGACACTCCCCAGACTACGGCTACTATGCCTAAAATATCTGATGAAATACTTAATAATACTATAGGAGAGAAAAAAATTCAGATAAATCTGTGGATTCCTGAACAGTGTGGAAATCAAACTGCAATTACGATATTGTATCATTACCTGGTATTCCAGGGCTCAGGATTTTGTGCTTGGGAAAAGCCATGAATAATGGGAAATTTCAACACAAAAATAACTGAAAGTCAGGTACAACTACTGGAGATATATATATATATATATATATATATATTTTTCATATATATATACACATATATATATTTTCATATATATATATAAAATCCTGTGTGTGTGTACATATATATACACATATATACACATACGTTTTGTACATCAAAGGTAATCTGTCTAAATTTCCTAGACCTAGACTTGATTTCTTAACATTAGAGTATCAAATAATCAAATGACAGAAAAGAACATAACTAAATCTTCCTGATATTAGATTGCTTTATCAAGAGATGGACATTAAAAAATCAGTGCTTCCTACTACTGCTGTATGAATATAATGCTCTGGAATTAACAGAAAGCATAATGCAGAAATATAAATTAGTGGAACTTAATCATAGTCATGTGTCGTATAAGCTTACCTGATAATTATTTCCCAATTCCTCAACTCAATGTGTTTCAATGAAGGAAAATTCATCCATAAAAACCATTAAATTATATTTCTGTTTTGAAAACCACAGACAATTGAACTTGATATCTCTTTTGTCAGTATTATTGAACATATAACTAAAGATATGATCACTAAAAACAATAGCTAATAGTATTGAGCCTTTATTCTTGACATATATTAGCTCACTTAATCTTCACGAACACTATATAGAGTAGGTTCTATTATTTTGTAGATGAAAATGATAAGGGAATAGAGGTTCCGAAAGGTTAGATAATTTTCTCAATATCACACGACTGGAAGACAGTGGAATGTGGATTGAACCCAAATCCCTATGACTCCACCGTTTTTATGCATAGCCCCTACACTACACAGTTTCCATGTTTGTAATTAGTATGAATTCATTAAGTACCTATGCCACAAAAACACATATCATATGAACAAGCTCATTTACTTATCAAGTCATGTAACTATGTAAAAAAGATAAACACATTTATATCGGGACTTCAGCAACACATTCGACTGCTTTTTTTGTGATAGTTCCATAAACAACAATAAGAAAATATTGATTTCTAAAACAACAAAAGAGGTGAATTTGTAATTACTGAAATGTTTTACCAGGAATATTTGAAGTAGTGTGTCCTTGGTTCTTTTCTCATGAACATATTTATCAGAGATTTTTATGCAAAGTATAAACTAGAAATCATAAGCCAATGTCACATGCCACATAGGCTGAATGTAACCTTCATATACTGTTACTTTGGCTTCCCCGATATTTTCAAATACTTTGAAATCAGTTCCTAAAGACAAAACATATCATTATTTTGAACCCATTTTCCATGGCTGAGGAATTTATCACCTTAAGGCACTACTCACTCTCCACCATCAAAGATGAAAATATCTTTTACTCAACTTTCAGTGGAGGTGCAGTCATGTGACCCAGGCTCTAGCAAGCAGACATATCCATTTTATAGCCACTTAGAAGTTACTTATTTCACCTAATATAAGACAACATCAATTAAAAGGCACGCCAGTACTATCTGTTCCATTAAGAACATTTTTTAAATTCTTCCAATTAAACTATGCTATTGATTATAATATGTGTTATGATTTCCTAGATATTAAAATGTGAAAAGTATGTGTCTTAAAATTAAGTGTAATTATACTACAGAATTAAGTAAATTAAGGTGATTATACTAAGAAATGAAGATTGGACAGCATCAAGCCTGATTAACTGAAAGTAGTAGTGGCAGTAGCTATATCATTTCCACAGGCAACTGTTTCAGTAATATGCCCAATATCTAGTATCAGTGATGTTACCTATGGAATTTACAGTGTTTAGCACTAATGATGGTGACAAATGGGATCTGCAAGGAGACAGTTCTGCTACATTATTTGAGACATTATATTTTGCTACATAATGTTTAATACAGGTTTTCCAGACTTCCTTAATATCCTGTAATCTGTTCAGTCTTATTTTTGTGATTACATATATGTAACATAAAATTCACCACTTCAACCATTTTTAATGCACAATTCAGTGGTATTTGGAATACTCAAAATGTTGTGCGAGCATCGTTACTACCTGTTTACAAGATGTTTTTATTACTCCAAACAGAAACTCAGTAAGCATTAAGCAACAATTTCCTGCTCCCTCTCTCCCTATTCCCTGGTTATGTGTAATCTGTATTTTTTATCACTGAATTTTCCTGTTCTAAATATTCCATATAAGTAAAATAATACACTATTTTTCCTTTAATATCTAGTTCATTTCATTTAGCATAATGTTTTCAAGGTGCAATTATGTTGCAGCCTCTATCAGAACTTCATTACTTTTCTAGGCCAAACAGTGTTCTATTCTATAGATATACAACTTTTGTTTATCCATTCATCTGTTGATGCACACATGGGTTGTTTCTACCTTTTGGATGTCGTGAAAAATGCTGTTATGAATGTTTTGTATACTTATCTCTTTGAATTCCTGTTTTCAAGTTTCTGGGTATACGTTAGCATAGAATTTCTGGGTCATATATTAATTCTACATTTAATTTTGAGGAACTACCAAGCTCTTTTCCACAGAAACTCCAGCATTTTACATTCCTATCACCAGTGCTTGTGAGTTTCAATTTCTCCATATTTCCTGCAAAACTTGGCATTTTCAATTTGTTTGGTTACAGCCATGCTAGTAGGTGTGAAACGGTATTTTTGATATTTTGATTTGTACAGACATATCTTAGAAATATTGTGGGTTCAGTTCTGGACCACTGCAATAAAGTCAATATCACAAAAAAGTGAGTCATACAAAATATTTGGTTTCCCAGTGTATATAAAAGTTATGTTTACATGAATCTATAGCTTATTAAATGTGCAGAAATCTTATGTCTAAAAAATGCATACCTTAATTTGAAAGCACTTTATTGCTAAAATATGCTAACAATTATCTGAGCTTTCAGCAAGTCATGATCTTTTTGCCAGTGGAAGGTCTTGCCTAGATATTGATGGCTGCTTACTGCTCAGGGTGGTGGTTACTGAAGGTTGAGGTGTCTGTAGCAATTTTTAAAAATAAGACAACAACAAGGTTTTCCGCATTGATTAACTCTTCCTTTAACAACATATTTCTCAGTAGCATGAGACATTGTTTGATAGAATTTTATCCACAGTGGAACTTGCTTCATAATTGGAGTCAATCCTCTCAAATCCTGCTGCTCCTTTATCAACTAAGTTTATGGAATACTCTAAAATCCTTTGTAATCTTTCGACAATGTTCATAGACTCTTCTCCAGGAGTAGATTCTATCTTAAGAAATCACTTTCTTTGCTTATCCATAGGAAACAAATCCTCGTTTGTTAAAGTTTTATGAGGAGAGTGCAGCAATTCAATCACATTTTCAGGCTCTGCTTCTAATTCTAGTTCTCTTGGCATTTCCACCACATCTGCTGTTACTTTTTTCCATTGAAATCTTGAACCCCTCAAAGTCATTCATGAGAGGTGGAATCAACTTCTTCAAAATTCCTATTAATGTTAATATTTTGACTTC
The DNA here is from genome assembly GCF_000951045.1 of Mandrillus leucophaeus. Classification (NCBI taxonomy): domain Eukaryota; kingdom Metazoa; phylum Chordata; class Mammalia; order Primates; family Cercopithecidae; genus Mandrillus; species Mandrillus leucophaeus. The sequence goes on along the minus strand of NW_012108064.1, from coordinate 242,534 downwards.
CCCCCATGCATTACAAATGTTCTTAATCCCATTTCCAGAATTTTTTTCAATTAACTTTGCTCAGATCCATCAGAAAAATCACTCTCTCTGGCAACTATAGCCTTATGAAATGTATTTCTTGAAAAGACTCGAAAGACAAAGTTACTTCTTAATTCATGGGCTGTAGAATGTATGCTGTGTTAGCAGGTGTGAATACAACTTAATCTCCTGTGCACTTCCATCAGAATTCTTAGGTAGCTAGGTGTTTTGTCATTACACAGTAACATTTTTAAAGAAATCTCTGTTTTTCTGAGCTGTGGGTCTCAATAATGGGGTTAAAATATTTAGGAAACGATGCTGTAAGTAGATGTACTGTCATTCATGCTTTATTGTTCCATTGACAAAACATAGGCATACTTATTAAAAGTCCTAGAATTTTTGGAAGAGCATATGAGCATTGGCTTCAACTTAACACCATCAGCTACATTAGCCCCTAACAAGGGAGTTAGCCTATCCTTTGAAACTTTGAAACCAGCCATTGACTTCTCCTCTCTATGAAAGCCCTGGGTGGCATCACTGTTTTGTCTATATTGAAAACTTATTGATTAGTATAGACACTTTTATCAATTATTTCATCTAGAACTTCTGGATAACTTCCTGCAGCTTCTACATTAACACTTGCTGCTTTACCTTGCATTTTTATGTTATGGAGATGGAATCTATCCTTAAATCATACCAACCTATCTTCCCTAGCTCCAAATTTTTCTTCTGAAATTTTCTCACCTCTCTCTGGCTTGATAGACGTGAAAAGAAATAAAGCCTTGCTCTGGATTGGGTTTTGACTTAAGGAAAACTTAAGTGGCTGGTTTGATCTTTTAGCTAGACCACTCAAACTTTCTCCATATCAGCAATAATGCTACTTCACGTTCTTATCATTCACTAGGTAGCATTTTTAGTTTCCACTAGGAACCTTTTCTTTGCATTCATAATTTGGCTAACTGTTGCAAAAGGCTTAGCTTTCAGCCTGTCATCTTTTGACATGCCTTCCTCACAAAGCTTAATCATTTTTAGCTTTTGATGTAAAGTAAGAAATGTGCACCTCTTCCCTTTACTTGAAAACTTAGAAGCCATTTTAGAGTTCTTAAATGGCCTAATTTCAATATTGCTGTGTCTTAGGAAATAGGCAGGTCTGAGGGAGAGAGATGGAAGAATGGCTGGTTGGTGGACCAATCAGAACACACAAAACATTTATTGATTAAGTTTGCCTCCTTTTATGAGCATAGATCATGATTCCCTAAAACAATTACAATAGTTACATCAAAGATCGCCGACTACACATCACCAGAATAGATATAATTATAATAATAAAGCTTGAAGATTACCAAAATGTGACACAGAGACACAAAGTGAACACCTGCTGTTGGAAAAACAGCGCAGATCAAATTGTTCAGGGTTGCCGCAAACTTTCAATTTGTAAAAATCACAATATCTGTAAAGATCAATGAAGTGAAGCCCAGTGAAAAATGATATGTCTCTATTTACTTAATGATTAAAGATGCTGAACAACTTTGCATGCACTTACTTCCATATTCTTTATAGAAATATCTATTTAACTCGTTTGGGCATTTTTTAATTAGGTTGCTTGCCTTTTTGTGGTTGACTTGTGTTTTAAAACATAATTTAGTTATTAAACAATTATCAGATATCTGATTTATAAATATTTTGCAAACATTTGTAAATATTTTTTCACAGTATTTGAGTTATCTTTCTACTCTTTTGATGGTATCTTTCAATGCACAAAAGTTGCTAATTTTGATGAAGGACAATGTATCTATTTTTGTTATTGCCTATGCTTTTGGTGTCATATTTAATAAACCATTGTCAGTTCAAAGGTCTTGAAGATTTGTCTATAAGAGTTTATCTCTTTGGTTCTTAAATAAGGAGTTTTTATATATTTTCAGTTAATTTTGTATACAGACTAAGGGTCTAAATTTAGATTTTATAAATGTGAATGTAGTTTTCTCAGCAACATTCATGGAAGATATTTTTCTTTGCCCTATTGAATGGTTTTGGTACCCTTGCCAAAAATCAATTGATAATGATTATAATAATTTACTTTTAGATTCTCAATTTTATTCCATTGGTCCATATGGCTATCATTATACCAGCTCAAAACTGTTTTGATTACCATAGCTTTGTAGTATATACTGAAATATGGAAATGTGAATATTCCAACTTTGTGACTCATATTCAGAATTATTTTGTCTATTCTGTGTACCCTGAATTTTCATATGAATTCTAAGTCAGTGCAATAGTTAATTTTGTGTGTCAACTTGTGTAAACAACAGTAACCACATATGTAATCAAACATTATTCTAGACATTTTTAAGGAATTTTAAATAATTTAATTTAATTTAATTTCTTTCTTCTTTTCTTCTTCTGCTATCTTTGGGGTTCATTTTCTCTTCTTGTTTTTTAAGTTCTTCTAGGCAAAGGACATGAACAAACACTTCTCAAAAGAAGCGATGCACACAGCCAATGAGTATATGAAAAAATGCTCAATATCACCAATCAGGGAAATGCAAATCAAAGCCACAATGGGATACTGTCTCATTGGCACTGGAGGCCATAGTCCTAAATAAATCAACACAAGAACAGAAAACCAAATACCGCATATTCTCACTTATTAGTTAGAGATAAACATTGAGCATGCTATGGATGCAAAGTAGGGAGCAATAGACACTGGGGCCTGTTCAAGGGTAGAGAGTAGAAAGAGGATGACAATTGAAAAATTACCCATTGGGTATTATGCTAATGACCTGGTTGACAAAATTATCTGCATATCAAACCGCTGCAAATGGCTATCTACTCATGTAACAAACTTGCATATGTATCCCTTGAACCTAAAATAAAAGTTGAGAAAAACTAACTAAATAAAAGTTTATGAAAATTTATCCTTAAGATTTTAAACTTCTTGATCTTAAATTCTGTCTTTTCATGCATTTTAAATTAATTTTTGTATATGGCTAAAGGTAAGGGGTTGTATTTACTTAAACCCAATATAGTCCAAAAAAAGTGGTTATAAATTTGTGGTCTTAAGACCAGCAGCATCAGCATTACCTTGAAACTTGTTACAGATGCAAGTTCTTAGGCTCTACATCTATTAAACCAGACACTCTGAGTGTGGTTTCCAGCAATCTGTGCTTTAATAAACCCTCTAGGAGATTTTGATGCATGAAAAATTGGCTGGGTGTGGTCGCTCATGCCTGTAATCCCAGCACTTTGGGAGGCAGAGGCAGGTAACAAGGTCAGGAGTTCAAGACCAGCATGGACAGCATGCTGAAACGCCGTCTCTACTAAAAATACAAAAATTAGCTGGGCATGGTGGCATGCGCCTGTAGTCCTAGCTGCTCGGGAGACTGAGGCACAAGAATAGCTTTAACCCAGGAGCCGAAAGTTGCCGTGAGCCGAGATCGCACCACTGCACTCCAGCCTGGGCGATAGAGTGAGACTCTGTCTCAAAAAAAAAAAAAAAAATTAAAAACCATCTAAATGCATTCTGTTTTTTTGGCTTATTCATTTTCTACAAGAAAAAGCAAACAGCATTATTTCAATTTAGATTGTTGTTATTCTATACTCATTTCAGTATAATTCACCTTTCAAGCAATTATGAGTTAAGTCTTTAACCAGAAACTGTAATGCAAACAATAGCAAATTCCACTTGCAAAGAGGATTTTGCACTACAAAGAAAAAAAATTATTACAGAGCATGAAAAATTAGATTAGAAAATATGAATACTGACCCCTTCCTATTCCACAATTATTTGCATATTTAATGAAATTTAGAAAAAAATTATTCATCGTCCTCAAAGTAGCAAGTGAGTGACATGACCTGTATTTTTTAATAAACTGTAGAAATTAACGATGCTATATGTTGTCATTTTATTGCTTACAGTTTTGAGTCTTAATAGAACAGAAAGTTAGAAGACATGATGTCACTAGAATGCTAACTGCTCCAAAAGATTAAAGGTAAACTGTGTAAGGCACATTTCCTTAATAATATTGTATTATGTTTTTTAAAGAGAATCTAGGAATTTTATCAATAGAAATCTTCATAGAAGGATTAAACACATGAAGGATGTTGAGATACCTTTTAACACAATTTCTGGTCCCTTTATTTATCTTGTAGATGAAATAATACATCTTTATATGGTTTCTAAAATAACAACATGCAAAGACACCAGTACAGATACAAAATTAACCACAGTTTTACCTTCTAAGACGCTAGTTTTTTTTTTTTTTAAACAGATTTACGTGTCAAGCTTTGGATAGGTATAGTAACTGATAGGTTAAAAGAGATTAAAAGTAAACTACTTGTTCAGCCAATTGTGGGGTTTTTTTGTTCAAAATTCAAATTTGTATTCAATATCTACTTACCCTTAGAGCCATGACAGAGCTTTATTCATCTACTTCAAAAAACTAGAAAACAAGGCAATATATATTAAACAATAATCACAAACATGGAATAACAAACAGCAAAAACAGCAATCTTTTATAGAACAGAAAAAAATAAGCCCTATTGTTGCCTTGGAGGTTATGACTCCATTGACGAGGCAAAATTCACACTTCAGGGAGGCAAATATGGATAAAATTCTTCCCCAAAAGCCTGAGAAATTGTAGATATACATCAACAAAGCTCCAGAAATGTATACTGGGGTTTCTTTGAATCTGAGTCCCAGTTCAAAAGGGTGGGGAAAAGTATCAGAATACAGGAAATAACCACTGCAAAAGAGAAGGTGAAAAAATCTCTGGGACTCACACCGGTCTGAGAATAATTGTGTTTTTTCCAACTAGAATGGAGAAAATCTCCCAATATACTGTACTTCAGATAGAGTCTTCAAGAAGGATATTAACCTCGATAGTGAGAATAACCTAGACCTAAATTAAGGGCTGTTCTGCATCTGCCATTACTAAACTATTTTGGTTTCTTTTTAAAGGCTGTTTTTTAAATTTCTTAATATTTATTTTTATTTCAATAGTTTTTAGGGTACAGGTGGCTTTTGGTTAAATGGATAAGTTCTTTAGTGGTGATTTCTGAGGTTTTAGTGCACCTGTCACACCTGTCACCCGAGCAGTGTACACTGTACCCAATATGTGGTCTTTTATTCCTCCTGCCCCTCCTATGCTTCCCCCACCGAGCCCCCAAAGTCCATTATATAATTCTTATGCCTTTGCATTCTCATAGCTTAACTCCCATTTATAAGTGAGAACATATGATATTTGCTTTGCTTTTCAATTCCTGAGTTAGTTCACTTAGAATAATAGCCTCCAGGCCCATTTAAGTTGCTGCAAAAGGTATTAATTCTTTTTTTGTGACTGAGTAGTATTCCATGGTGTGTATACAAGACATTTTCTTTAAACACTTTGGTTGATGGGCACATAAGTTGGCTGCATATCCTTGCAATTGCAAACTGTGCTGTTGTAAACATGCCTGTGCATGCATCTTTTTCATATATTGACTCCTTTTTTTTGGGATAGAAGCCCAGTAGTGGGATTGTTGGATGAAATGGCATTTCTACTTTTATTTCTTCAAGGAATCTCCATACTATTTGCCACAGTTATACTAATTTACATTCCCATCAGCAGTGTAAAAGTGTAAAAGTGTTCCAATTTCACCACATCCAAGCCGACATCTATATATTTGTTTGACTTTTTAATTATGGCCATTCTTGCAGGAGTAATGTGGTATCCCATTGTGGCTTCAATATGCATTTCCCTTATAATTCGTGATGTTAAGCATTTTTTTCATATGCTTGTTGGCTGTTTGTATATCTTCTTTGATGGGCTTATTATCATTTTTTCTTGCTGATTTGTTTGAACTCCTTGTAGATTCTTGATATTAGTCCTTCGTTGTATGCATAGTTTGTGAATATTTTCTCCTAGTCAGTGGGTTGTCTCTTTACTCTGCTGATTATCTTTTTTGCTGTGCAGAAGCTTTTTAGTTTAATCAGGTGCAGTTTATTTATTTTTGTTTCTCTTGCATTTGTTTCTGCGGTCTTAGTCAAGAATTATTTGCCTAAGCCAATGTCTGGAAAAGTTTTCCTAATGTTATCTTCTAGAATTTTTATGGTTTATGTGTGTGGTCTCTCTCTCTCTCTCTCTCTCTCTCTCTCTATATATATATATATATATATATATATGTGTGTGTGTGTGTGTGTGTGTGTGTGTGTATATATATGTGTGTGTATATATATATATATAACTTTTTCTTTATCCATTCATCTATTGATGGACACTTAGGTTAACTCCATATCTTTGATATTGTGAATAGAGCTGCAACAAACATGAAGGTGCAGGTATGTCTTAACATACTAATTTTTTTTAATACGCAGAAGTGGAATTGCTGGATCAGATAATAGTTCTATTTTTAGTTAATTGAGAAATTTCCATACTGTTTTTTATAATGTCTGTGCCACTTCATGCATCTACCAGCAGTGTATAAGAGTTTTATTTTCGGCCGGGCGCGGTGGTTCAAGCCTGTAATCCCAGCACTTTGGGAGGCCAAGATGGGCGGATCACGAGGTCAGGAGATCGAGACCATCCTGGCTAACACAGTGAAACCCCGTCTCTACTAAAAAATACAAAAAACTAGCTGGGCGAAAAAAAAAAAAAAAGAGTTTTATTTTCTCTGCATTCTTGCCAGCAACTTGTATTTTTTTGTCTTTGTGATTATAGCCATTTTAACTGGGTTAAGACAATATCTCATTGTGGTTTTGATTTGTATTTTCCTAATAATTAGTGATGTTGAGCATTTTTTCACATACCTGTTTGCTATTTGTATGTCTTCTTTTGAGAAATGTCTATTCATGTCATTTGTTCATTTTTAATAGAATTATTTGGGCTTTCCTACTGTTATTTGTATAGTCTGGATATCAGTCCCGTGTCAGATGAATAGTTAGAAAATCTATTCTCCCATTCATCAGGTTGTCTCTTCTCTCTGTTGATTGTTTATTTTGCTGTGCAGAAGCTTTTAAGTCTAATATAGTTCTATACTATACTATGTAAATAGTGTAATATGTTTAGTTTTGGGGGTTTTCCCTGTGCTTTTGAGGTTTCAGCCATCACATCACACTGCCTAACCAACGTCCTAGACTGTTTCTAGTGTATTTTCCTCTAGTATTCTTAATGTATCAGGTCTCATATTTAAGTATTTCATTCCTGTTCAGTTAATTTCTGTATAAGATGAGAGATAGGATCTGTAGGTACCCAATTTTCCCTGCATCATTTATTGAAGAGGATGTCCTTTTTTCAATATTTGTTCTTTTTGCCTTTGTAGAAACTCAGCTGGCTATAAACATTTGAATTTATTTTGGGGTTCTGTATTCTGTTTAATTGGTCTATGTGTCTGTTTTTATACTAATACCATACTGTTTGGTTACTATAGCCTTGTAGTATATTTCAAAGTTAGGTAGTGTGATGACTCCATCTTTGTTCTTTTTACTCAGCATCGCTTTGGATATTCAGGCTCTTTTTTGGTTCTATATAAATTTTACAGATGTTTTTATTTCTGTGAGAAACATCATTGGTATCTTGATAGAGATTACGTTGTATCTACAGGTTGCTTTGGGTAGTATGGTCATGTTAACAATATTAATTCTTATGATCCATGAGCATAGGATGTCTTTCCATTTGTTTGTGTCCTCTTCAATTTCTTTCATCAGTTTTGTAGTTTTCCCTGTGGAGGTTGTTTACTTCCTTGGCTAAATATAGAGGTATTTTACTTCCTTGATTAAATTTATTCCTATGTATTTTATTTATTTTTACTTATTGAAAATGTGTTTGCCTTTTTTGTTGTTGTTCAGCTACTTCATTATTGACATATAGAAATGCTACTGATTTTTTAGTGTTGATTTTGTATTTTGCGGACATATCTAAGAATTCTTTGGTGGATTCTTTAGTTTTTTTCCAAATATAAGATCGTGTTATCTGCAAAGAGGCACAATTTCATTTTCTATTTTCCAATTTGGATGCCTTTTACATATTTCTCTTCCCTGATTGGTTTGATTAGGACTTCCAATAATATATTAAATAGGAGTAGGAAAAGTAGGCATTCTTTTCTTCCAGTTTTTAGCAGAATGGATATAACTTTTACTCATTCACTATAATGTAAGCTGTGACTTTGTCATATATAACCTTTATTATGTTCATGTATTTTTTAAATAATAAGAGCTTTTATCATGATGGGATGTTGAGTTTTATCAAATGCTTTTTCTGTGTCAATTGTGATGATAATATTATTTTTGTCCTTAATTTGGTTCATGTGACACATTACATTAATTGATTTGCTTACGTTCAATCATCCAGGCACCCTTGAGATAAATCCCACTTGACCATGATGTATTATCTTTTGGATGAGCTGTTGGATTCAGTTTAGTAGTATTTTGATGAGGAATTTTGCATCTATGATCATGAGGGATTTTGTTCTGTAGTCTTCTTTATTGTTTTGTCCCCATCTGGTTTCTGTATCAGGGTAATGCTGACCTCATAGAATGAGTTAGGGAGAATTCTCTTCTCTTTAATGTTGTGGATTAGTTTGAGGGGAAATACTGTTACTTCATTATACTTTGGTAGAACTTAGCAGTGAAGCCATCTAGTCCCAGGCACTTTTTTGGTGAGAGACTTTTTATTACCGAGTCAGGTTTTATGTGTCCAGGAATTCATCCATTTCCTCTAGGTTTTCTAGTTTGTTAGCATATAGTTGTTCATAGTAGCCTCTAATGATCTTTTGTGTGTATGTGTGTGTGTGTGTGTGTGTGTGTGTATATATATATATATATATATTTTTTTTTTTTTTCATCTGAGTCTCAAAGAATAGAAGGGATTAGACAGGGAGAACAGTAAAACTCTTTTTTTTTTTTTTTGAGAAGGAGTCTCCCTTTGTCGTACAGGCTGGAGTGCAGTGGCATAATCTCGGCTCACTGCAAGCTCCAACTCCCAGGTTCACGCCATTCTTCTGCCTCTGCCTCCCAAGTAGTTGGGAAAACAGGCACCTGCCACCATGCCCGGCTAATTTTTCCTATTTTTAGTAGAGACGGGGTTTCACCGTGTTAGCCAGGATGGTCTCGATCTCCTGACCTCATGATCCACCCACCTTGGCCTCCCAAAGTGCTGGGATTACAGGCGTGAGCCACCACGCCTGGCCAATCTTTTGTATTTCTTATGTTATCAGTTATAATATCTCATTTCATTTCTAAATTTCTTTGACTCTTCTCTCTTTTTTTTTTTTTTTGATTTGTCTAGCTAGTGGTGAATCAATTTTGTCTTTTTTTTGTTGTTCTTTGTAATTTTAGTATCTATTTTATTTAATTCTCCTTTGATTTTTATTATTTCTTTCATTTTACTTTCAGTTTGATTTGTTCTTGCTTTTCTGTTTCCTTAAAGTGAATCAATAGGTTGTTTATTTGAAATATTTCTACTTTTTCAATGAAATAATTTATAGTTATAAATCTCACCCTCAGTATTGCTTTTGCTGTATCAAAAATGTTTGCTATGTTGCCTTTTCATTTTCATTTGTTTCAAGACATTTTTAAATTTCTTCTTAATTTCTTCATTGACCCAGTGGTCATTCAGGAGCATGCTGTTTAATTTCTACGTATTTGTGCACTTTCCAAAGTTCCTCTTGCTATTTATTTTTAGTTTTATTCCCTTGTGGTCTGAGAAAAAATATATACAACTGTGATTTTAAAAAAATGTGTAAAGACTTGGTTTTTGGTCTAACGTATGGTTTATTCTGAAGAATGTTCTATGTGCTAATGACAACAATGTGTGTTCTGCAGCTGTTGGATATATGTCTGTCAGGTCCATTTGTTACAAAGTGAAGTTTAAATCCAATGTTTCTTCGATGACTTTCTGTCTAGATGATCTGTCTAGTGCTGAGAATGGGGTGTCAAAATCTCCAACTCTTATTGTATTGGACACTCTCTCTCCCTTTAGATATAATAATATTTGTTTTATATATCTGGGTGCTTCAGTGTTGGGTGTTTATATATTTAGTATTGTTGTATTCTCTTGGTGAAATGATCCCTTTATTTTATGACAATCTTGTTTGTCTCCTTTTCCTGGTTTTGGCTTAAAGTCTGTTCATCTCACGTAACTACAGCTAATAATGCTTACTTTAATGTGCATTTGTGTGGAATATCTTTTTCTATTTCTTTCCTTTCAGTTTATATGTTTCTTGTGGACAGTATATAATAGTTAGGCCATTTTGTATCCTTTCAGGCTGTCTGTATTTTTTGAGTGGAAAAATTAATCTATTTACATTAAAGATTATTATTGATATATGAGGACTTACTCCTTTCATTTTGTTCATTGTTTTTTAGTTGTTTTGTGTATCATTGTTTTGTATATGCTTTCTCTTTTATTGTTTGTCATTTTGATTTGGTAGTTTTGGTTAGTATTAACATTTGAATCTTTTCTCTTTTTCATTTAGGTGTTTGTTCTACCAGTGAGTTTTATACTTTCATGTATTTTCATTTTTGTAGATACCTGTCATTTTTCTGCCAGGTTTAAAACTTCCTTAAGTAATTATCGTATGGCTGGTCTGGTGGTGATGCATTTCGTCAACTCTTGCTTGTCTGAGAAATAACTTATGTGTCCTTTTATGAAGCATAACCTTGCTGGGTATAGTATCTTTGATTGACAGTTTCTCTTTTTCCCAGCACTTTTAATATGTCATCCCATTTGCTTCTGGTCTGTAAGGTTTCTACTGAGAAATCTGCTGTTGTTCTTATGAAGGTTTCCTTATAAGTGACTAGATGCTTTTCTCTTGGTGGTTTTACAATTATCTCCTTGTCTTTGACTTTTGGTAGTTTAGCTGTAATGCACCTTGGAGAAGATCGTTTTGGCTTGTATCTCTTTGAGGATCTCTAAGCATCCTTTATCTTTATGTCTAAATCTTTTGCTAGACATTGGAAGTTCTCATCTATTATTTCATTAAATAGATTTCCCATGCCTTTGGTCTTCTCTTCAACTTCTGAAATAGCCAAAATTTGAAAATTTCATTGCTTTATTTTGTCTCATACGTCAAGTAGGCTTTTTAAATTCTCTGTATCCTTTTTCTTTAATGTTTGAATGAGTTATTTCTAAAGGCTTGTCTTCAAGTTCTAAAATTATTTTTTCTGCTTGATACAGTCTATTGTTTTTAAGCTCTCAATTACATATATGTTTTTAATTCATTCATTTAATTCTTCAGTTCTGGGATTTATGTTTCATTCTTTTTTATGATATATATCTCTTTGTGAATTTCTCATTCATATCTTAAATTGATTTTACTGATTTATTTGTGTTGTTCATCTGTGTTTACTTGTATCTCATGCAGCTTCTGTAATATTATTATTTTGAATTCTTTTTTTAATTTCATACTTTTTTTCATTAGATTCTGTTGCTGAAGAATTATTGTGTTCATTTGGAGGTGACATTTCTTTTTGTTTGTTTTGTTTTGTTTTCCTACTGTGATATCTGTTCACCTGCTGTAAAAGTTATTTCTAGTTATTTGAAATGGCATATATAGGGAAAGACTTTTTTTTCTGAAAATGTGTCTATGGTGTTTGTTGAGTAAGGTACTTTAACACTGATTCTGGGTATATTCAGTGGTGTAGTATCCACATGAATTCTTCAGATATGAAAGAGCATCAGTGATGTCTACCTCTTTCTTGTTGATTTAGGCTGGAGTGGTTAGTGGAGGCTGTGGTGAGGCTTTGCTGTGGATGAGTCACCAGGGGCATCAGTCCTTGGGCCCCAATCATGGCAGCAGCAAGCTAACTGTGCCTGTTTTTGTGCCCCCAGGTGGCATACATGGACACCAGTAATAGTAGGTCTAGTCACACCAATTATTGGACCTCTAGGAAGCTTGCCTAGGTGATGCCAGTGACAACAGTAGGCTGAGTGGGTGGGCAAATCTTCTGGCCCCTGGGTAGCATGTATAGCATGAAGATGGCATTTGCAGTGGTGGACAACCATCAGGCTACCAGGTGTCACATACTTGTGATATTGGTGCCTGCAATGGGATTCATGGACCAGTACCCAAGCTTCCAGGTGGCATGTGTGGGTGGATGCTTATTGTTTTGGAAGCAACAGGTAGGGTGGGCCCATCCTCAGGCTGCTGGGAGAAATGTACAGATGCCAGCAATGGTGAATAGAGCAGGGCAATTCTCAGGCTCTGGCATGGCATGTTTGGGCACTGGATATGGTGCCAGGCTGAATGGGCCTGTCTTCAGGACTCCTGGTCATGCCCACAGGAGAAGGATATGGTGACCAGGGCAGGTATATCCCCAGGCCCCAAGGTTTTGTTGGTTGGGTTGGGGCAGCAGCAGCAGTGGTGGGAAGGGAAATCTGTTTTCAGGATGCATGTACATGTGCAGCAGCCTTGCTGCTGGTGGAGGAGGTAGGGCTACTGTAAGTAGGAGTGGTCCAACCAAGTGGCTCTCAGGCTCTGGGAAGCATGAGCTTCAGTCCCAGAGGCAGGAGTTATGGCAGCAAGTGGGGAACATCTGTCCTCAGGGCATGTGCAGGTTTGTTACTGCTGCTGATTGGGCCAAAGGTGGGGCAAACTCATTGTCAGTGGCAGCAGTTTCAGTCAAGCTGCTCTCAGTCTCTAAGGAACTCACACTTTATGTTGGCACCAGCAGTAGGAATGGAAAGCCTGTCCTCAGGGTATCTGCAGGTATGCAATGGCTCTACTGCTGATGGGAGGAGGGTTGCTCTCCGTGGCAGCAGTTTCAGGCAAATGGCTTTCAGGCTCTGAGGAATGCATGCTTTGGCTCCTTTTGGCTCTTTTTGCCCCAGAGGGCGCAACTTCCCTGATACACCACACTCTCCATTCCCTGGAATGTAGGACACAGAGTGGGCTAGAGTAGTGAGGACCCTGCAACACTACTAGGTTCAACCAGTTTTGTACCACTGCAGCCCTCAGGTAGATGAAGGGCAATATCAGTGGAGCTCCAGGGTTGGGGAGGTATCATGGCTATTGGGCTTCAAAACAGAATGCAGTCTGATGGGTCATGCTTCAGTTTCTTGGGTTTCACTGAGTGTGTGGGATGCAGCATGGGCACCCTTTCTGGAACAGTACTATTGTATGGATTCCAGGCAGCTCCTGATACTAGTCTCAAGTCCCATGAGGGTCTAGAAGCTTTCTCATGGCTAGGATTACAGGAGTCCATGGTGAGAATGTGGACCTCCGGGGATCTCTCACTTACCCTTTCCCTGCACTAGGAAACCTCTCCAGGTCTCCAGTGAATCTAGAATGGGCTGGATATCTTGCTTCCCTCTCCGTTCGTGCCTCAGGCATTTCTTGTCACTTCTATGCTGAATTCTAGTGTTACCCATTAGATGATCTATTCATAGTGTGATTATATACTTGCTATTTTGGTTTTCCTTTGTGGAGAATATGAGTGCTGGCTGCCTCAGCCATCATCTGTTACCTCATGCTTTGAGATAAAAACTTTCACAATTTATTTGAACTTTTCTTACCTTAAAATTAAATGTTAAATCCTATCTACAATATATGTCATACCTCACTTAATGAGGAATACATTGTACAGTCTTAGGTGATTTTGTCATTTTCATAAACATGATAGAATGTACTTACACAAACCTAGATGGCACAGCCTACCAAGCACCTATGCTGTATGGTACAGCCTATTGCTCCTAGGCTACAAACCTGTACAGCATATTACTGTTCTGAATATTGTAGGTGATTGTAATACAATGACAATTTTTTTTGTATCTAAACATATCTAATACAGAAAAGGTAACATTTTGCACTATGATGTTACTGTATTAGTCTATTTTCATGCTGCTGATAAAGACATAACAAAGACTGTGTAATTTATAAAGAAAAAGAGGTTTAATGGACTCACAGTTTCACGTGGCTGGGGAGCCCTCACAATCATGGTGGAAGGCAAAAGGCACGTCTTACCCCTTATAAAACCATCAGATCTCATTAGACTTATTCAATACCCCAAGAACAGTATGGGGGATACAGCCTCCGTGATTCAATTATCTTCCACCAGGTCCCTCCCACAACATGTGGGAATTATGGGAGCTATAATTCAAGATGAAATTTGGGTGGAGACACCGCCAAACCATATCAGTTACCATGGCTAGGTCACTAGGCAATGGAAAACTTTCAGCTCCTTATAACCTTATGGGACCACAACCATTTATGCGGTCCATCATTCACTGAAATGTCATTATGTGGTACATGACCATATCCACAAAATGTATGCATAATCTTTTTCAGTGACTTACAATACCTTACTCTTTTATTTAATCATTATTTTTTATTATAAAACTAATGCATGGATAAATTTTTATGTAAAGTATTTTAACAATACACATGTATCAAAAGCAAAATATGACAGTCTTTCTTATCACCACTCTCCAATCTCATTCCTACTCCTGTAGGAAACTACTACCAATAATTTGTAGGCATTTTTTGCAGTTTGCTTTATATGCGTTTTCACAGTTTGATTTCACATACTAGAAAAACCTCAAATACGTATGATTTAAACATGATAAAAGTTTATTACTCCATCTTGTAAATTACATCCACAGGTATATTGTTCAGAGTAGTTATGGTAGCTGTACAGTCACAAGGAACACAGAATTTGTTCGCACCACTATCCAATCACATTGTTTCTATTTTCAAGGTCACCCTATGGTCTATGATGACTGCTGGTGCCCCAGTCATTATATGGACATTAAAGACGAAATGATTGGAGAAGAAAAAATCAAAGAGGTTGCACTAATTATCTGTCTTGCTTTTAAAGAGGCTCCTGAATGTCCTTTCCAAAAATTCTCCTTGCACATTTTTTACCAGAATTAAATTTCATGGCCACATTGGCAGCAGGCAAAGGTGAGAAATGTCTTTTAGCTGGAAATATTGCCCCCTTTAATATTATTAGTGTTCTGTTAGTAAAGAAGAAGGAGTAAATGTATGCTAGATAGGCAAAAAGAAGTACCTGCCCATGTATATAAAGGAAAATATACACAGGTGAATTTTTCATAAAGAAATTAACACTATCGATATTGACTTGAAAGTTACATATTTCATTTGGCAAAATGTTTTTAGAAATATCTCCATATGGATACGTAAAACTGCTTCCCTTATTCACAAATACTTATTGGACCAATATTTATGTGACAGGAAATAATCAAGGCAATCTATTACAGTTTTCAATCTTTACTTACTACAATAGTAAATATATTTAAATATATTTAAAGTATAAAACATACTTCCCAATTACCTTCCAAAAAGACTTCATTAATTTTTACTTTAACCAACGATGAAACTCATTACTTTTAAAAGGCAAGCATTTTTAAAATAATTTCAACTTTTATTTTAGATTCAGGGAGTATATGTGCAGGTTTGTTACCTGGGTATATTGCATGATGTTGATGTTTGGGGTATGGTTGATTCCATCACCCAGGCACTGATCATAGTATTCAGTAGTTAGGTTTTCAACCCTTGACCCTTCCCTCCTCCCCTCTCTCTTCTAGTAGTCTCCAGTGTCTATTGTTATCATCTTTATGTCATCACTATCCATTGTTTAGTTCTCATTTATAAGAAAGAGCATGCTGTATTTGGTTTTCTGCTCCTGCATTAGTTATCTTAGGGTAATGGCCTCTAGTTCCATCCATGTTGCTGCAAAGGACATGATTGTATTATTTTCATGGCTGTGTAGTATTCCATGGTTTATATGTACCATATTTTCTTTATCCAATCCACCATTGATAGGCACCTAGGTAGATTCCATGTCTTTGCTATTGTGAATAGTGCTGCAATGAACATATTAGTACATGTGTCCTTCAGGTAGAATAATTTATTTCCTTTTGGATATATGCCCAGTAATGGGATTGCTAGTTGAACAGTAGTTCTGTTTTAAGTTCTTTCAGAAATTGCCAAATTGCTTTCCAAAGGGGGTGAACTAATTTACATTCCCGTCAACAAATATGTGTGTTCTCTTTTCTTTGCACCTCACCAGCATCTGTTGTAAGGCAATCATTTTCATTAAAAAAGTAAAATACATGACTTGTCAAATTTCAAATAGAATGAAATAACTTAATAACTAAGATGATCTCCATCTCTTCCAAGATATCTAAGTCTCCAAGCCTCTTCCCCAGAGTCAACCACAGTTACTAGTCTCTCATGTATCAGTCCAGAACATTTTATGCCTTAAAAGCATATGTTGCTAGAGTTATACTCTATTGTTTAATTCAAGTAAAGACATACAAATCTGGCTTTTGTTTTGTTTTCTCCTCTTTGACTTTGTCACTTACCTGTGTATATTAAAATAATCCATCACCATATTCATTTTCATCACTCTTTTTATTTTTGCAACTGTAAAATTTACCCATCTATGGATAAAATTAAAATTATTAAATAGTTACTTCCGATGTTTAGATTGTTTTCCTGTGTTTACAAACTTTGCTGCAATGAACGTTTGTGTGTATCTTTGTACATACATTTGTACATATTTATATATGTATATTTACGTACATGTGCAAGTTTTGTAGATGTAGAATTGTTGAGATAAAGGATATCTTCATTTTACATTTTAATAGATATTGCAAAATTACTCTGTATGGAGGTAGTGCAATTTAAGTTCCTGTTAACTTTGTTTAAAAGTGCCTGTTCCCTCACTGTCTCATCAACACACTGATTTTACTCAAATCTTTGTTTTGCTTTTTGTTAAGAACATAGGTGGAAAATTATATCTTGCTAGTATTTTAATATGTATTATGACTCTCATTGAGCATAATTGTTTGTAATTAAATACCTTTTTATTATGTTCTCTGTGACATGCCTGTTCCCATAGTATCTCATTGTGATTTCGAATTGCATTTTTCTAATGATCAGTGGTGTTTAACTTTTCTTCACATGTTTGTTGGCTGCATAAATGTCTTATTTTGAAAAGTGTCTGTTCATCTCCTTTGCCCACTTTTTCACGTTGTTGTTTGTTTTTTCTTGTAAATTTCTTTAAGTTCCTTATAGATTCTGGATATTAGACCTTTGTCAGATAGATAGATTGTGAAATTGTTCTCCCATTCTGTAGGATGTCTGTTCACAGTAATGATAGTTTCTTTTGCTGTGTTGAAGTTCATTAGTTTAATTAAAACCCATTTGTCAATTTTTGCTTTAAATGCAATTGCTTTTGACGTTTTCATCATGAAATCTTTTTCCATGCCTATATCCTGAATGGTATTGCCTAGATTTTCTTCTAGGGTTTTTACAGTTTTGGGTTTTACCTTTAAGTCTTTAATTCATCTTGAGTTAATTTTTGTATATGGTATAAGGAAGGGGTCCAGTTCCAGTTTTCTGTATATGGCTAGCCAGTTTTCCCAGCACCACTTATTAAATAGGGAATCCTTTCCCCATTGCTTTTTTTTGTCAGGTTTGTGGAAGATGAGATGTTGTAGATTTGTGATCTTATTTCTGAGATCTCTATTCTGTTCCATAGGTTCGACTATTTTTTACCATGAGAAAATATGGATTGATATTGTCAGATCTTCCTGTTTTTCAGCAACATTCAGAAATCAAGATTTTTATGTAACACTTCTTGATTTTGTAATGTCTTAATTTTGCCAAAAGACTGCATTAACTTAACAAATATATTCATAGGCAAGATGTACCTCATAGGCTACACCTTTCCAGCTTCTAAACTATCCTTGACTTTTAACCCCTTTTAAATGAAAATTATATACTTCTATGTTTATGATGATAATAATAGCAATAATTCATTGCCAAAGCAGAGCACTCACTGTTTGTCAGACACTGTGCTAAGCACTTTACATATTTTGTCACATTTAGTCATTTTAAAATAATCTATGAGGTAGATATTATTGTTATCCTCATTTTACATATGAGTGAGCTGAGGATTAGAGAGGTAGAACAACTTGTTCATAAGAGTAGAATTAGTATTTACACCCATGACTGTCTGAAATCAAGTCATTACTCTTAACCACTTACCATGAATGAAATTTTACACTGACAGCCATGGGTGTAAACACTAATAGTAAAATGCAGAGATAAAATCACCCCTTTTTTTAAACATAATTTTTGTATCCTTTATCTTCTTGGACTAAGTTGCAATTTTAAAAATAATGACTGTAAAACTTCTAACGCCATGCCTGAATCGTAGTAACTGCTCTATAAATATCATGTATTATGTGTCTTTTTTGCAATAGATACATAATTTTTGTTATATTTGACTATTTTTGAAAGGATAGTTTCATAACTTTATCTGTAGGAAAACACATTGTGTTTATTAAACATAAAATAAATTATCTAAGAACCAAATAAATTGTCGGAGAAACAAATAAATGTTTACTCTTTCATTTATACATAAAATTTGTAGTAATTAGTGAAAAACAAATCCGGGAGTCTAAATATTGTCAAATGCTTGTGCTGCCAAAAAATGAGTTTTGCACATTTTAACACTAAACTTTTATTTTGTTCTTTTTCTCTATTATCTAAATTTAGCAAGTCCCTTGACAACTTGTTGCATAATTCATTGGGAGCCACAGAAAGATAAAGAAAGACCCAATTGTGAATTGAATCCAATGCTTCCTCATCTAAAGGTAACAATTGTCATCGTCTCATATTGTTAAGATTTATTTTCTGACAGAAGACTTTTGCTCTCCCCAAACTGACTCAAAAATATTCCAGAGCTATGTCTTTACTATGATTGACATTGGTAAGAAGAAAAGCATCTTTCTTTATGCTCTCACCAACAATGGAATTTTCTCACAACATTTGGAATTTTTGCATTCTGCTTTAGGTTACCTGAACTACTGACTGGCTTTTTCCATCTTCCCATAATCTACATTGCTTAAGTGAAGATTTATGTTTACCTGAGCTCTCAGAGATTTAAGCCTTTCATTGCTTTATCAATTTTTTCTGAAATATATTGCCATCAAAATGTTTTATATTTAATAGAATGTAACCATACACTTATAGAATTGTTCTGCAGCAAGATACAAAAGCTATTTTTATATTTAGAAAGAAACATCAAATTCTAAACATTAATAGTACACTTCTCTGAAAATTGATTATATACAATTCCATGTATTCAAAATTTAAACAGTAGTGTCTGGTTCATGGTAAAATATAGTCTATCACAAATAATAAATGAAGCAATATATCATAAAACAGCAACATGCCAGGATATTTTCTTTACTCTTTCTTTTTACTTTCTTTTAATAAGTGGTAATGAAAAGGTGCTGATTTCATGGCAAGTAGTGGAAGCTGTCATAGACTTGATACAATCTTTGGAACTTCAGATAACTGTTACTATTTTATTCAAGAAGGCTAAATTTGCAATACCATAATACTTAAAGACACTTGAAGAAAAATAACTCCTATGGAATTTAGTTATAATTATAATTCCACTTAATGATTATTAATCTTTTGATCTATTCACTAAATGCCCATTTTATGATAAACACAGTGTTAAGCAAACTAAAGCTAATATGGCACAGGTTTGCTTCCAGAAAAGTTATTGTCTGGTATTGAGGGACAGACATGTAAAAATCATAACCTCAATGAAATTCATAGGTACAATTGTAGAAGAAAGAAAAGAGCATGGTGTTGGGGACTAGGTGGGGAAAAGATCAGAAAAGGCTCCAAAGAGACTAAATTTAAGAAGAGTGTCAATAGTTCAAAGTTTTTTCATTGCATTCAAGGGAGTCATCAGGAGTAAATGCAAAGGAGTGAGGAAGGGAGCCTGGTTTGCTCAAAAAACTGCATCCTGAAAGGTTAGAGCTTAAGTGCATTGAAAAGAATCAATGTCAGACCTTGGAGGACACCAAAGATGATATGAAGGAGTTTGATATTTATGCTATGAGAAATGTGTTGTAAGCAGAGTATAGGTCTATGTTCTAGGGCAAAAAAAAAAAAAAAAAAAAAAAAAATTCTATGTAAATTTCGAAGTGAACACAATTAGCTTTGTTATCTGGGAAACATTACTTGATATTTTTATTCTCAGTTTTCTCAGGAGTAAAATGAAAATTATAATAAGAAAAACTAACTCTTACGAACTGTTTACTACATGCCAGATACCATGGGTCTCCTCATGGATAAAATCTACATCATAGATTGAATGTGTTAACAACAAACATGCAAATATTAAGATAGCACACTGAACAGAACCAAGTTGGAACCTAATAATGATTGGTCCCTACCACCCTACAACTTAAAGAATTGCACTTCCAATCTCTCCACAATACAATAGATGCAGTTTTAAATTATTTCAAACTTTTTCTTTAATCTAGTTGAATAAAGTTGGCAACTAGCACATCTAATTGAATAAAAGATGCAGCTGAAAATTTGAATGTTTTCCAGAAGAGAGAAAAACAAACCCTAATATCCTAAGCCAAATGTATGATAAGAAGAAGAGCAGAAAAGTTGGAACTTGAAAATAATCTTGCGTCAAGTGTCACATCTTTGGAAATAGCCCCTAGCCTGGAGTCAATCAAAGTTTCTCTGCATTAGTAGTAAAGAATGCTGATTCTATTCATCTTATTGCCTGTCTACTTCTCAGTATACTTAGGGGGTAGCTAATCATTTTTTGCCACTTTGCCAACGGGGTTCTAATACCTACGATTTGGTGCTGAATGCAGCTTCAGAGTTTCACAAAGCACATTATCCAACACTTTAGTAAAATAATCACTGAAACATATTAGATTTCATTCTCCTACCATTGCCTCCCAAGGATGATAAAAATAGGTTTCATCAGGAGAGATTTCCTGCTTCTCTAAAAAGAGAAGCAATTAAGAGAAGCTAAAATCACTTGATCTTCTTCAAAAATGAGTACTTATGTGGGGTGAGGGAGAGGCACATTGCATTGACTATAAAGTAGGTAAAAATTAAATACCTGCAAAACTGAATTATGTGAAAAATGTGTTACTTTAGCTTAATAAGTGCAAAAATCTATTACTTACATATTCAACTCAAATAACTAACAGTATGCCTTCTATGCTCCCTTGAATCTGAAAACAACAAAACACATGTATTTTGTGTTTCTTAATCCAGCACTCTATTTATACTAGCCAATTCAAATATAACCCCTTGTTTTTATTTTTTAAATAATGTTTTATTTTGAGGGATTTAAAATCAATATCTGGAGCCAATGTGTCTACATCTTTCTGTTTATTACTACTACTCAGCTGGTGGAAGACTGATTTGCCTATTAATTTTGTCATTTTTTTAGGATATTAGGTTTTTGCCTAAGTAAGTAATACTAGGGTATGAGTTACAGTGAGAAAGGGTAAAAATAAAGAAAAATACACCAAATTTAGTAAGTGCAAGTATAGCTCTAAAGAGACATCATTATAAGATTGACAGAAAGATACCATCAGATACAACAAAAGAATAAATGGATGTCTCTCTGTGTGTGTGCGTGTGTGTGTGTGTGTGTGTGTGCGCGCGCACGTGCGTGTTTAGCTAAATTCTATACTTTATTGAGGTTTCCTTTTGTGTTGTCCTGATGTGTGTTTTTTTTTTTTCTGATACCAGCATTCTGCTACGGTCTGAATGTCTGTGTCCCTTTCAAAATAATATAACAAAACCTGATCATAAATGTGATGATATTAGGGGGTATGGTTTTTGGGAGATAATTGGGCCATGAGAACAAAGCCATCATGAATGTGATTAACACTCTTACAAAATAGGCCCAAGGGAGCTCATTCACCACTTCCATCATGTAAGAATTTGGTAAGAAGGCACCATCTATGAATTAGGAAGAAGGCCCTCACCAGGCACTAAATTTGCAGACACCTTGGTCTTGGACTTTCCAGCATCCACAGCTGTGAAAAATAAATTTTTGCAGATTCTAAGCCACTCAATCTATAAATATTTTGTTATAGCAGTCCAAAGAGACAAAGGCACATCCCACCAAACATGCAACATGACAATGTCATGTGTTTTAGGCTCTTCTTTGCTGTGATGGCTTCTTAGAACTTCATTTTGATGACTTAGACATTTTTGAAGAGTGCTTTGTAGACTGACTCACACTGAGATTTGTCTGATATTTTTCTTAGGTTTAGAGTACATGAGTTTTGGGAGAAATGCAACAGAGATAACGGGCCATTCTCATGACATCACATGGTACACGCTATCAACATGACTTCTCACTATTGATGTTAACTTTGATCATCTATTTGTCTGAGATAGTTTTGTGAGGGATCTCCACTGTAAATCCATGCTTTCTGTCCTTTTCCCACTCTCTACTTTTTGAACTAAAGTCACTATCCACAGTGAACACATGAGGAGGGGGAAATTATGCTCTGCCTCCTTTAAGGTGGATTATCTATATAAATTATTTGCAATTCTGCACATATTTAGTTATTTTCCATTTATTTGTTTATGGAAAAATATATATGTAACATGGACTTATAGATATTTATTTTAGGCTTTGAGTTGTCCTCCAACACTTCTCTGTTTATTTTGTTGTTCTAATTGTTCTAGCTTTGGTTCTTGGGGGCTTTTTAAATTGGCTCCTATTTCCCTTTGGCATACTCTCATTTTTGTGATTCTTAGGTACTTCTTTACTTTCTAGCACTGCAAGATGCTCCAAGTTCATCTTGTATACTCCTTGTCGCAGCAATGGTAGGCAGCCATTTCTCCAGGGAGCCTTGGTTACGCTTTACTAAAGGATGATATTAGACATCAACATTAGGGCACTGCATAGGTTTGTTGTTCCTGTGTGTCATTGCTTCTATGCCTTCTCAGAGAAAAGAGCAATGAAATTTATGTGTGTATACCAACACATGTATATACACAACTCAAAAAATATTCAGTCATGTATTTATTTATTTATTTATTTATTTATCTATTGAGACAGAGTCTCACTCAGTTGCCCAGGCTAGAGGGCAATGGCGTGATCTTGGCTCACTCCAACCTCTGCCTCCCGGGTTCAAGCGATTCTCTTGCCTCAGCCTTCCGAGTAGCTGGGAGTACAGGTGCATGCCACCACGCCAGGCTAATTTTTGTATTTTTAGTAGAGATGGGGTTTCATCGTGTTAGCCAGGATGGTCTCTATCTCCTGACCTCATAATCTGCCTGCCTGGGCCTCCCAAAGCAAAAAAATATTTATATATGTATACATCTGTGTCATATCAGGCTAAACCATGAGTTCATACTGGTCTCTCTAACTCTAATTCATTGTCACATGTGTTATTCTAGCCTTCTCCATTTGATTATTTATAACCTGTCTCTTTAATGATTAGAAATTTGAGTCCCATGATTTGCCATACATTTACTTAATTTTTCAATTGCAATATACATGTATTGTGCTTTCAGAATCATTAACCCATATGCTACACGAAGATAGCTTACAGACAGACATGCTCTCGGTTTTGACAATTATAAATAAACCTCCTATAAACACCTGTGTAGTTTTGTGTGGACATAAGTGTAAAAAATAGTTGGTTGCATAAATAAGACTGTTACTGCTACATTATAAGGTAAGACAATGCTTAACTTTGTAAGAAACTGCCAAAGTATATTTATTGTTTTGCATTTTCAACAGCAATGAATGAGCATTTCTCTTGTTCCACATTATCACCAGGAATGAGTATTATAAGTTTTGTTTGTTTGTTTGTTTGTTTTTTAGCCATTCTAATAGGTATGTAGTGGTATCCTTTGTTGTTTTAATTTTTATTTCCCTAATGTCAAAAAATGTTGAGCCATTTTTAAAAACAGTTTATTTCAATCTGCACATCCTCTTTCATGAGGTGTCTGTTAGGATCTTTTGCTCATTCTTTAATTGGTTTGTTTGTTTTCGTATTGGCCAATTTTAAGAGTTTTAAAAATATGGTTTTGATACAAGTCCTTTATCAGATATGTGATTTGTAGATATTTTTCCTTGGTTTGTAGCTTATCTATTCATTCTCTTAAAATTGTATTTCACAGAGAAAACATTTTAATTTTAATACAATTCAATTTACAAGATTTTATATCATGAATTGTATTTTTGATGTGTCAAAATATATTGGTTACCAAACCCAAAGTAAGTTAGTTTTTTCTCCTATGTTTCCTTTTACAATTTCATAGTATTTCCTCTTACAATAATCCATTTAAAGTTAATTCTTGGTTTAAAGCATAAGGTTTGTGTCTGTGTACTTTTTTGCATATGAACATCCAATTATTCCAGCACCATTTATTAAAAACGCTATCCTTTCTCCATTGAATTGTCTTACCTCTTTGACAAGATCAGTTGGCTGTATTTGTGTAGATCTATTTCTTGGCTCCCTATTTTGTTCTGTTGATCTATTCATCTGTTCTTTTACTTATACCACACTGTCTTGATTATTGTGGTTTGATAGTAAGTCTTGAAGTTAGGTAGTATCCGCCTTCCAATTTTGTTCCTTTACATTATATTAATATTAAGTATTTTGGATCTTTTGCCTTTCTATATAAACTTTAGGATATGTTTATTGATATCTACAAAATCACTTGCTAATATTTTGGTGGAAATTTCATTTAATCTAAATGTTATGTTTAAAAAAATACATCATAATATTGAGTCTTTCAATCCATGAACCAAGAATATTTCCCCATTTATTTAGACTTTTTATCAGAGTTTTGTAGTTTTCTACATATAGAGCCAATACATATTTTAATATATTTACATTTAAGTATTTCATTTTGGGGCAGAGTATTGTAAATGGTATTATGTTTTTAATTTCAAAATCAAACTGTTAATTGCTGGTATACAGAAAAGCATGCATACAACTTCAGTAAACACACTGTGTATACACCCCTCCCAACTGCTGGCAGGCCACTGTGCATGCAGACGGCCCACCGAAAGGGAAGAATCAAGGCAGAAAGGATACAAGATCCCAGAAGTATGCCAGCAAATAAACCCTACATCAAATGTCAAAATGCACACGTGTCTTTCAAGTTGCCTGCTTGGCCCTCTTGTAAGTGTACTTTCTTTCTTTCCTGATCTAAAGCTTTTTAATGAACTTTAACTCCTGCTGTAAAACCTATCTTGGTCTCTCCTTCTGCTTTAACGCCTCTCAATAGAATTCTTTCTTCTGAGTAGGCAAGAATTGAGGTTTTTGCAGACCCATAAAGATTTGCTGCCGGTAAAAATTTGAAGGAAACAAATCTGCTGCCAACAAAGTCCCACAATTTTGTCTGAGGTAATCTTTATTCCTGTTTTGAAGGATAATTTCATGGGCTGTAGGATTCTAGGTTGGTGGATTTTTTTTCTTTCAATATGTTACAAATTTTAATCCACTCTCTCTATGTTGTCTGGTTTCTGATGTGAAATCATTGCAATTCTTATACTTGTTCTTTTATAGATAAGAATTTTGTTTTGTTTTTGTTTTGTTTTAATCATGCTTCCTTTATAATTTTCTGTTTGTCTTTGATTTTTTTCCGTTTTAACATGTTATGCCAACAACATTTCCATATGTTTGTTTTTACAATTTATTCTGCTTAGCACTTTCTGAGTTTCATGAATCTGTGATTTAGTGATTATCACGGATTTTGGAAAGTTATCAGCCATTAATTTTTCAAATAACTCTTCTGCTAAGTTCTCTCTTTTCCTTCTGTTATTCCAGTTACATATTTTGATATTGTCTTACAGTCCTTAGTTGTTCCACTTTATTTCTTTTGTACTTAATTTGATAGCTTTCTATTTGCCTATATTCAAGCTCACTAATTCTTTTCTCAGCCATGTTCAGTGTACAGATGAAGCTATCAAATGTATTTTTATTTTTGCTACCATGATTCTAATTTTAAAAAGATCTTTGCAAAAATCATAATAGTAAGAAAATTACAACAGTGAAATAGATCTGATCTAATCAACTTCATCTTGCCTTTAATGTCCAAACCACCCTTGGTCATTCCTGGGCATGGGCCAAGCTAACTTTGGGAGAAATTTAATTTATATTTTAAATGACAATAGCCCTTCTCTAAAACTAAACTGCTTCTGTAAAACCTGGTTAGGAAGAACAGGGGCCTGAGTTAGTAGTTAAACGATTCCTAGCCATTATTCAGGAGGTCACAAAATTTGAAACTTCCCCAATTACTCCTGTAAATAACAACATCATTGTGAAACATAGGATAGGCTTTTTAAGATGTGTTTTCAGGTCTTGCATTTCTGATGATTAGACGGCCCCACCCAGACCAGCAGCTCCTCTGTGGACCTCACTCTGAAGCCCATTCAGTGCACAAGAACTGTTTTCCACAACCCTATGATTGAATTACCAACCAAACAGCAGCACATACACCCTAGCTCCCGGTCTGCCAAATTATCTTTTAAAACCCTAGCCTCCAAGTTTTGAGGGAGGATTATTTGAGTAATAATAAAAGTCTAACCTCTCAGTCAGATCTACATGGGTTAAACTCTTTCTCTATTGCAATTCCTTTGTCTTAATAAATCGGCTCTATCTGGGCAGTGCAAAAGAAGAACCAATTAGGTGTTTACAGTTTCTATGCTTTTGACATGCATCTTAATTTCTTATTGCAATCTGAATATGTATTGAGTAATAATGTCAGAGGCATCCTAACTAGAGTAACTCCATCTTGAATAAAGGCTGGATAAAGCCCAACCTGTTGGGTTACATTCCTAGGATGTTAGAAATAAGATGATTATGGTTGAAGGAACAAGTAAATAATGCTAACTAACTAAGGACCCAAAACTTATGAAAATGCCTCAATATTTTAAGAACAAAGGCATTCTTGGTTTAAGAATACATTTTTCTTTAAAGACAATAGTATACTCATAAATTCTTGCTGAAATTGATACTACTCAGGAAAACAACAATACTAGTAGTTTGTCACAAGCTGATGACAAGATTTTATAATACAGTACACCATTCTCAGCCTTAATATCCTACATAACGAGGCATTATGTTTAAGATAGGTGAGTTCCTCCTCTTGCTTTCTGAGGACATTCTACTCTGTAATAGCGTAGTTTCTAATAAATGTTTTAACGTTACTATACTCAGTGATTTGTCCTGAATTCTTTCCCATGTGAGATCCAAGAACCCACTCTTGAGATCTGAGAGTAGATCCCTTTTCTGGCAACAATACAAACTGAGGTAAGTATACCTTTAGTGTAAAGATGTATTTTAATCTGGTTAGGATTTTGACTGTGTTTACCATTTGTTGTTGCCATGTGTAACAGAGGCTTCAAAGACCTTGTCTTTTTCTCTCGTTTTTTGTGTGTTTGTTGTTGTTGTTGTTGTTTGTTTGTTTTAGGGAGGGTCCGCTAATAATGCCTTTTAAAATGCTGTCTTTGTCTTGCAGTTGTTTTTAGCTGTAATGAAGTTATTATTATTGGAGGTTTGTTAGTATGGTTGTATGGTGTGGGAGAGCAGAACAGTCTGTAGTATTTTGATTAAGTACCGTCTTTTCTGAGTCTGTATTCCAAAATTGTGACTTTTATGTGTCTCTGTCTCTCTTTCAGTGGTAGCACTTTTTTTCCCCAATCTATTTCCTTAAAGACTGTCCTCTGTTAGGTACTGTTTTGGTTTGTTTGTTTGTTTGTTTCTCCCTCAGGTGAGCCAGGAAAAATGGAGGTGGCTGGAATGAGGAGAATTCCCTTCCCCAACTGAGGTATGGTTTCTGAACTGTGTTCTGGCAAAGTCTTTCCCCTTGAGAGTTGGCTTTTTTTATGAAGAGTACTCTGGGTGTGTTTCACAATGGTTATTTTCCCCTTCCCCGTACCAGGATGTTCAGAATGTCTCAGCTCCTGAGACAAATTTGTGAGATTCCTGGTGGGAATATTCAAGAAAGCATAGAATTTTCCCACCCTCCCATCCTCACCACTTGGACTGCAGCCCCCAGGATTTTCTCACTTACACTCAGCCTTCATCCATTCATCAACATTGCTATTCAAGTATTCCTACCCATGTATGGCTTCAGTGGCTTCAGTTATAGGCAAACATCTCATACTTGTCTTCCTGGATTCACTTGTCTCTCCATATTTCAGAGTTGTAGTGTGTCCTGTGATTTCAGGTATCTGACAAGTCCAATAAAAGTAGACGCTTTTCAGTTGGCCCAGCTCTTTTATGTTGAAAGAATATGAATTACAATTTTCAAGCTCTTTACACATTGGATCCAAATTCTTAGGGTTTTTGTGTATACACACACACACACATGCACACACAGAGTTGGTAAAGGATACAAACACTTGTAAAGTTCATTTAACAAGAAATGATGTAAAATAGTATTCCCAGGCAGAAGTAGGAGTTTTCTTGTAATTCAAAAGTTCCAAAAGAGTTTGTATTTACTTTAAAGAGTTAAAATTCCACCAGTCTTAATATGGTTGCAATATCAAATTTCCTGGAGATGTTTATTTTTGTATTATTTCCTTCTCATTTCCCAGTTCTTTCGGGGCCTCTGGTAACACAGATGTAGCCCTTGAAGCTCTAAATACAAGTCACTAGCTCTTTGCTTTTACTAATAACATAGGGCAATAATGCAGCTTTCCTCATGACAATTACATTATTTGGCCTAATCAGTCCAGAAAATGGTACTATCTCCAACATATTTTTCAACATTTACCATGAGACTGGTTGAACAGAAGGGCAATATTCAAACGTCCCATAATTTATAAGAGTAGGTGTTCAAGGTGTACAGTAGGCCTATTTATACAATGCATAATTAATATTTTTATACTGGGTCCCAACCTTTAATGATTCAAGCTAGCATATATTCATATCTATACATAGGTAGTAGTATATATCTAGAGAGTATGTTAATGTATGATTAAACTAAATTTGAAGAATAAAATTATTCTAGTTTTAGAAGTTTCAGTAGCAGTTTGGACTTAATAATAATCGTGTGTGTGTGTGTGTGTGTGTGTATTACCTTGGAATTTCTGACTTGGGAAGTGTGGTTTCAGGAATTTGTATTTTTAATAAGGATCCCTTAGGTAATTCCTATAGTTGAAAAACTTTGGGAAATCTTGAGCTAAGCAATTGCCACAAATGAATCCAAGTAGCCTCAGAAGTACATCAGCTAAAATAATTCAAAGGGAGAAAGAGAAAAAAAACCTATTTAGATCTTGCTCATCAGTTAGGTCTCTATCACTATATTGCATCCTTAAGGAGTCTGATTTTAATGCATAAAGCATTGAGATCTGTACAGAAAAATAAAACTTTGCCTTAGGCAACCTTCTATCTTTTTGCAATATCAGCTTCTGGAGTCTACATTGATCCTAGGTGGGAGAATTTCACATGTGGTCCCAACCTGTGTAGGAGGAACAACGTAAATGTAAGAACACAGGGATAAATAAAAACATTTGGAGAGATTATTTAAAATATAGCTCTCTGATCTTTATCCCCAGAAATTTGGATGAATTAGGTGCTAGTTGGGGTAAAAACCTCTGCATTAATCTATTACAAAGCAGAACCCAAGCTGATACATTGTGGTTTATCTTGGTGTCACTTGCATTCATCTGGGGCTGACTTTTCTTCCAGCTGCGTCAACTTAGATCAACTCCCTTGCCTTGAAGTCTTCTTAAGACTGGTGGGTAGGAGATGGCAGTGATAATTAAAAGAGAAGTTTAAACTTATGGGACACAAACTGCTTTCTTCAGTCTATTAAATAATGAGAGGTGAAGGAATTATGACAAAGAAGACACGAAGACAGCCATATTCCAGACCTTTCTGAAGCAAGATAAAATCTTTATCTACTAGAGGAAGCAAGCTTAAAGTGCTCTTAATCAGTTTGCAATTCTGGTGTTTGATGATCTCTATGTGAACTCATTCAGAGGAAAATAATTTGTAGATGCTGCACAAGATTTAAAAATGATGACTTCCTGTTGAATTAACAGTTTAGAAAAAGGCTTTATGATTATTTTCGTAGTTAGCACAGCACACTGGAATAAAGCTAACATAGAAAACAGGGGTAATCACCTTCAAATGCAAAAGGTAGAGTTATGAGAGGTAGAAGGAAGAGCAAATTAAATAACAGCTAATGAAACCTTAAGTCTTCCAAATACGCTTAAAATCCTAAGTTACAATATGGAAATAGATAATACTAATTGTATATTTGAAACCACACAGATTTAAGTAGTTTTAGGAAAAAATACTCATCTCTGCTTGTTTTTCAAACCATTAATATTTTATATCTTTCTGATTTACCAAAGACAAGTAATTTACATAGTTAAACCCCTTCTTGTTCCCTTCTTCTTTCCTTCTATCTTATCTTCCTTCTTTATTTCTTTTTTTCTTTCCTTTGCCTTTTCATATAAATATTGACAAGGCATTTAATGTGTAACGAGCACTGAGAGGGCAAGCAAAAATATTTCTTGAATAAATAAATTAACTTACTGTGAAAGAGAATTAGGTCCTGTCCAAGGGAGAAAGATGAGTCAAATCATCTGACAGTATTACAAGATTATTACATAAGATATGCACATATAATACTGATATAAAGTCAATTAAGAGATATCTTTAAATAACATAGATAAAGTTTTATACAATTATATAGATAGGAGTGATTACTTGCAGCTCCCAAGCCTGGAAAGTCTTCAAGAATGAGGTACTATTTGGAGTGAGTCTTAGAGAAAAATAAAAGATATTAATAGGTGGGAAATGTGTAGTATGGACTGCTCAGATTCCCTTCTTGTTCCTAAATTGCATGTGCTCTGAGAAGTATAAGAACTTGAAGAAGGGGTTCAATATCTGAGACTAGCTTCCACTCTCACTTAGTTGCATCCTAGACAAGTGACAGAGTCAGGTGCACCACAGCACCTTCTCAGACAGACCCAGCCAGTTACATCAGAAGAAACTTTCTATAAAAGCCTGCAACTCAGGATAGGCCTCTAACAACTGCAGAAGGTTTGCATCCTCCAAATTTATTTCTCCTACCTCCTAAGTATTTCACCTACTGTCAGTGCCAAAACTGTGCTCTTCCTCTACTCTTCACGCCCTCAAGTGCACATACTCATGTATGAATTTTCAAAGTCTGAACATAATATGAAAATCAAACTTGGCTTTAAAAACTTCCTCATCCATTATAGTACATTTGTAAGTGACCAGTCAGCAGGCCACTATCCCACAAAAATTTACACAAGCTGATACTGAGGAAGCAAACTCTGGGCCTACTACATTGCAATCTAATAAGCAACTTCTCTTTTCCTAAATTCTTCCACCCTGTGATGGGGAATCATGCATTAAATTTGAGGAGCTAAGTGGGTCTCACATTTGCATAGGCTAAATTAGGATTTTGCCAAGTCCTTTGTCTTAAGAACATAAGTATCTTCCTTAATGGGTATAGGTGTCTTCCTCCATGTCATTAATGTAGATATGCACATATGACTTCTAACATTTTCCCATTTTGTCACCTTTGTACACGTTCCTGTCTCTAAAATTGTTTTCGCTCCCAATTGTCCCCCTCAAACTTGTTGCTGTGTACTTGGCATTAACTGCACTAAATTGGTCACAAACTGCTTTCAGCTACTTTGTTGCGTGTTTATCTAGATATAGTCTTTACAGACACCTCAATTTAAGGACTAGCGTAGGTGCAAAATCTCGGAAAACTTCTACAACACCTCAGTTCTTTCATCCCACTTCACCAAATACCACCCAGTAACCCACTGGAGCTAGCAAGATCATTAAATCCTCTATCTTGATGTTAATTTTTATCCCTCCCTTTTGTCTAGACCTTCTCTTCTCATGATTTTGTTTGACAGAAAAACCTAGATTATTTTGAGCTAAAGAAATAGATTTCAAAATAATACATGTTTTATAAGATGTTTGCCAATTCCTATGACCAAAAGTGTTAAATATCCCTGTTACTGTCAATATCCTCCTCCTACCTATTACTTACTACACATGTTACTTTTTCTCCAGTCTTCTGTCTCTGTCCTAACTTCGGCTATAAAATCAACATCTTCTAACATGGCAAATGTTTAGAATTTGCTGCTATAAACCACTCAGAGACCAAATGTCACTTCCTTCCTTCTCCAAAGGAATCAGTTGAAAGTCACATTCAACTACTGCATCCACCTCAAATCCATGTGGGAAATGCCCAGTACTTTCCATTGGATCAAGATGATGTTTCTCGTGTTTTATTGGCTTATGAATTAAACAGCCAGATTATCTGACCCAATGTCCACCTAATATACAATGATGGAGCAGAGGTAGAATAATGACAATAAAAATACCTAAAGGAGAATATGAACTTTGGTGAACAGCTAGTAGTCTCTAACAAATATTTTTTTCTAAGCTGTTAGATACTTTAACACCTCTATTAACTATAATAGTTAGTTAAATAATAAGATATGCTGTTTTATCATTACAATGTTTCTGAAATTGAAATACATTTTTAATGTAATGTATCACTATGTCTCTGCCCTTTCTCTGTCTACTAGAAGAGTAAATGTTAAATTGTTGATATAAAGAAATATGATAATAAATTTTAAAACCTAGCCTCCTTTGAACCGAGAGTCTCTTCAAAAGTATTAAGATTTTCTTGTTGAATTAACATTGAAATGTGTATAGATATGGAAAAATCAACAATGTCAGTATCTCATGAGAGTCTATGCAGTTTGATTAATATTTCCCTAGTGTATCAGTCGGAATATGTTAGATTTTTCTGCAATTTCAAACAATCTTTCAAATTTTAGTACTTTATAGAAAGCAAATATTTATTTCCAAATGTTTTCTGAATATTCTGCTCCAAAATCTCTAACTCTGGGACTCAGGCTGACAAAGATACTGCTTTCTTGACTTCTTGAACACTAATGGTTTCCATACCATAGAGAAAGAGGTTTTCACCCTTCTAGAAAATGTTCTGGTCTGGAAGTGATAAATATTTTAGAATTCAAATGATTTTTTTCATGTCACGGGAGAAAAGAAAACTTGTCTGATAAATTGCTTAACAAAATTTTCAATAGAATAGTATATATTATTATGGGCTCACTTCTAACTTTTCCATCAAGGAATAGCCTCTCTCTCTGTTCTTATATTTAGCCTTCCAAGCTAAATGAATGACTTCCTATGACTATCTCCTATAGAAGTACTCCCATTTACTGTAGGACAATTTCTTCTTACTTCCATGACTCAAGAAAACGCACATCTTTAATTTGGTAAGAACTTGAAAAGGAGCCCTCCAGAGTGTTTCATTATCACTGGTCAATACAAATAATTATAAAGGTTTCCACACAAAGGATCTCTGCCTTTGTAGCTTGGCAGGGTCTTCTACAAACACGGGAAGCTTGGAAATTGAACCAGGTCTCTCTATTGCTTGTACTTTCGGCTCTCAGGTCAGTTTTGAATTAAACTGAATGTCTAGTATCCATATTCTTATCAAATTTGAGGAGCCAAAGTGATTATAGATTAATGATTATTCTTGATTTATCGTAGAATCTGCCTACCATTAACAGGGATATTGTAATTATAGGATCACATACTTAAGCTGAAAGTCTCTTTAACCCAATCATTTTATTTATTTATTTATTTATTTTACTTTTTTGAGACAGAATCTCGATATGTATCCCAGGCTGGAGTGCAGTGTCGCAATCTCAGCTCACTGCAACCTCCGCCTCCTGGGTTCAAGCGATTCTCTTGCCTCAGCCTCCCGAGTAGTTGGAATTTACAAGTGCCTGCCACCACGCCCAGTTAATTTATGTATTTTCAGTAGAGACAGGATTTCACCATGTTGGCCAGGCTAGTCTTGAACTCCTGACCTTAAGCGATCCACCCGCTTCAGGCTTCCAAAGTGCTGGGATTACAAGTGTGAGCCACCGCCCCCAGGTATTCCTTTCAGTTTATAAGTAAGAATACTGAGATGCAATTGTGGAATGTTAGCAAAAGTACTGACTTTGGAATGTCAAACATCTCCATATTTTATTTGTTGACTGCTTGGAGAGACTTTAACTTGATGAGGACTTTCATATTTGAAAACATTAAATATTTCTCTAAAATATGTTACGTAGGCAGGAACACCAGATGCTAATACTCATTTGTGTGGGTCTTTTGAATTCTAATAGTTGTAAACTGCATTGATTTAGAATGGTGTTAGCCCAGAATAGTTTGAAATCAGTGAAACACTGCAAGGTTTCATTGTAATAATCTCTATATCATTTTAATTGTAGAGAATATGCTGTAACAGAGGGCTATTTACTGGTTTGTAAGATTCCACAACACAATTTGGGGCTAACTTAGAATTTGGATCAGTACTAACTTGTAACATTATTTTTTGTGCCATGGTCTCCTTTTGCAGGCTAGTGAAGGCTATAAAACTCGTTTCAAAATAATAGTTTTAAAGGAATATAATAATTATGGGGAAATTTAAATATAATATGAAGACAAAATGAAGCATTATATTGATATAGTTATTAAAACATTTCAAAACACACAATGAAGTAATGTATCACTTGCATAGTAGTATTTATCAACATATTACAACTGTCAAATGCTCATCATCACTGGCCATAAGATAAATGCAAATCAAAACCACAATGAGATGCCATCTCACACCAGTTAGAATGGCAATCATTAAAAAGTCAGGAAACAACAGGTGCTGGAGAGG
>NW_012108064.1:187038-207667 GCF_000951045.1 Mandrillus leucophaeus | reverse complement strand
CAAGGACAGAAAACCAAACACTGCATGCTCTCACTCATAGGTGGGAATTGAACAATGAGATCACTTGGACACAGGGTGGGGAACACCATACAGCAGGGCCTGTCATGGGGTAGGGGGAGGGGGGAGGGATAGCAACAGGAGAAATACCTAATGCAAATGACGAGTTGATGGGTGCGGCAAACCAACATGACACATGTATACCTATGTAACAAACCTGCATGTTATGTACATGTACCCTAGAACTTAAAGTATAATAAAAAATAAAATAAAATAAAATAAATGTAATAGAAAGAAAGAAAAAACAACAACCATCATTTTAAAATATAAATTAATATAATTGATATTTTGATATAGCTGCAACAACTAGACTACAATTTATGAACACATGCCATTTCTGTTGATTACACAGATGATAATACTACTGTGTCTTGTTGCTTACATTTATAATTGAAGGAAACACTGTACTAAGTTTCAGTTAGAGGCTAGTGAAAATAAAGATGTAAACATTTCCCAATCCAAATACATGAACAGACTGAATTATATCCATAGACCTGTGGACCTCAAGTTAAAAGCATTATTTAAACTAATGTAATAGGAGATATAGAGTTCAAAGAATCTATATTTAAAAAGTAATTTAGTATAAAATGTTTAGATTTTATATCCCATTTGATTTGAATAAGGTAAGTGCATTCTACTTGCTATTATTAATATTAATATAGTTTCAAATTGTATAGATATATTTACTCAATCCTACCATAAAACCTTCTATTGAAATCTGTATTATTCCTCCAATGGCCTCTGAACTCAATTATAACTAGAGAAGTATCTCTAATGTTTTAAATAAATCATATAGAGAAAAATTCATTTATTTTAGAGAATAAAATACATTGCATTTAATACAACATTAAGGTTTATTTCTTCAAGCAGAGTTATTTATCAGTGTCATGAAATATACTGATTTATGACAAACTAATAGTAAAACAACAGCAAAAAAAAAAAAAAGAAATTACATGTCCTGTTAACTTGTTTAGCATATTAAGGTATGCTAACCTGTGCTATATACCTGCTTTAATAAATTTGTTTCTATAATTTTTACATGTACAATAATTACTATTGTGTTCTAAATAATTCATTTTCCCTTCCTCATATAATACTTAGTAAAAGCATTCTCCCAATTTTTGAAATTTAAATAATGAGTCATTATATGCTCAGTGTAAAGCCTTCACTGAAATGTATTTGAATAACTTTCTTCCTAGATATAAAAATATTCTTAATCTCAGATGATAGAGATCAGTTCTGAAAACTATCAAGGTATCAAGTGCTTTCCTTCCTTCATTTATTCCCAGAAACAGCAAGTAAAGTCATCTCTAGAAAATATAAAGAAAAAGAGCATTTTAAAAGAGAAAACTAAGTCATAGGGATGGACAAAAGCACAATGATCATGAATCTTAAGTTTTATATTTTCATGTATAAACTATTGTGTAGCTTTCTGATAGTGTCAACTATAGCCTATATCAGGAATCAGCAAAATATGGCCCTCAGGGCAAATCCAGACTCATTTTGGTAGCCCATGAGCTAAGAATGATAGTCACCTTTTTAAATGGTTGAAAAAAATAAAAATAATGTTTCATGACATATGAAAATCATATAAAATTCTAGTTTCAGATCGTATACATGAAATTTTATTTATTCGTGCTCATTTGTTTTTGTATTGTCTACAGCTGCTTTTATGTTACAGAGGCAGAGTTATGTAGATTTAACAGACACTCAATAGCTGTTAAAGCTGAAAATATTTGCTATATTTACTATTTTTATAATAAAAAAGCCAAACTGTTCTATATGAGGAAAAGTTTACTGCTTAATAATGACATTTTCTGTTAAATATTTCTTATTTAAATATCACAGCTGATGTTTCACAGGCCATCTTTCTTTGTCACTCCCAATGTTGACCATGGAGGTCTCAGGGCATTCATTTCACAAATACTTATTGAGTGGTACCTCCCAAGTGTGAGGCATTGCATCAGGTGAGAGAATACAGAGGGTAGCAAAAATAACCTGTGTATGAATTGACTTTATTGTAGTCCTAGAATTCTCCTTAGTGGTTTTACTCTTGCTTGGGTTTCCTTATAAAATGTTACCTTAGACATTTAAAATACATCTCTCCTTGCATCCTTTTCTTCCTATGGCTCTTTCACATTGCCTATGTAAGAATAGAAATGAAAGCAAATGACACATTGAGAAGCACATTTCTTATGTTCTGACAAAACTATATTTTTTGGATCAAGTTTATCTACCCATATTCTCTATAACCTTTGAGTGAGTGTTTAAACAAGGTACCAGTCTTTCATGCAAATAGACCTATACTGCTTCCACCCTTTAAACATGTCTATGAATTTCTAAATTCAGGAAGTACTCATCTGAAGCCATGCAGCACTGTTACATTAAAAACATTACGTCTCTTGAAAATTTCAGAATGTTACTTACACTAAGGAGGTTTGTTTGTGAATAAATAACTTACTACTATATAATACTTTCTTGCTACAATGGTATGAAAATTGTGTCTAACAGGATATTACAGTGGTTTGAGTGCCCCCTCCAAGACTCATGTTGAAATTTAATTGCCATCATGATGATAATAAGAGATTGGACCCTCAATAGGTGATTAGGTAACAAAGGTGCTCCCCTCATTAGTGGATTAATGCTCTTATTACAGCAGTGAGCTCTTAATGAAAGGATGAAGTTTGGCCCTGATTTTCTCTCAGTCTCATGAGTTTGCTTACACTTCTGCCTCCCACCATGGGATAACACAGCATGAGGGCCCTCATTGATGCTGGCGCCGTGCCTTTGACCTCCCGGCCTCAAGAACCATAAGTCAAATAATCTTCTGTTTTTTATAAATTACCTATTCTGAGTTTTTAGCATGAAGGGGTGTTGAATTTTATCGAAGGTCTTTTCTGCATCTATTGAGATATTCACGTGGTTTTTGTCATTGTTTCTGTTTATGTGATGGATTACATTTATCGATTTGCATAATCAAACGTTGAACCAGCCTTGCATCCCATGGATGAAGCCGACTTGATCGTGGTGGATAAGGCTTTTGATGTGCTGCCAGATTCGTTTTCCCAGTATTTTACTGAGGATTTTTGCATCGATATTCATCAGGGATATTGACCTGAAATTTTCTTTTTTTGTTGTGTCTCTGCCAGGTTTTGGTATCAGGATGATGCTGGCCTCATAAAATGAGTTAAGGAGGAGTCCCTCTTTTTCTATTGAATGGAATAGTTTCAGAAGGAATGGTACTAGCTCCTATTTGTACTTCTGGTAGAATTCGAGTGTGAATCCGTCTGGTTCTGGGCTTTTTTTGGTAGGTAGGCTATTAATTACTGTCTTAATTTCAGAACTTGTTATTGGTCCATTCAGAGATTCAATTTCTTCCTGGTTTAAGCTTGGGAGGGTGTATGTGTCCACGAATTTATCCATTTCTTCTAGAGTTTCTAGTTTATTTGCGTAGAGATGTTTATAGTAGTCTCTGATGATAGTTTGTATTTCTATGGGATCAGTGGTGATATCCCCTTTATCATTTTTTATTGTGTCTATTTGATTCTTCTCTCTTTGCTTCTTTATTAGTCTTGCTAGTGGACTATTTATTTTGTTGATCTTTTCAAAAAACCAGCTCCTGGATTCACTGATTTTTTGAAGGATTTGTGTGTGTGTGTGTGTGTGTGTGTGTGTGTGTGTGTGTCTCCTTTAGTTCTGCTCTGATCTTAGTTATTTCTTCTCTTCTGCTAGATTTTGAATTTGTTTGTTCTTCCTTCTCTAGTTCTTTTCTTTGTGATGTTAGAGTGTTGATTTTAAATCTTTCCTGCTTTCTCCTGTTGGCATTTAGTGCTATACATTTTCCTCTACACACTGCTTTAGCTGTGTCCCAGAGATTCTGCTGTCTTGTGTCTTTGTTCTCATTGGTTTCAAATAACTTATTTATTTCTGCCTTAATTTTGTTATTTACCCAGTAGTCATTCAGGAACACGTTGTTCAGTTTCCATGTAATTGTGCGGTTTTGAGTGAATTTCTTAATCTTGAGTTCTACTTTGATCGCACTGTGGTCTGAGAGACTGTTTGTTATGATTTCCATTTTTTCGCATTTGCTGAGGAGTGTTTTACTTCCAATTATGTGGTCAATTTTAGAATAAGTTCAATGAGGTGCCAAGAACGATGTATATTCTGTTGATTTGGGGTGCAGAGTTCTGTAGATGTCTATTAGGTCCACTTGGCTCAGAGCTGAGTTCAAGTCTTGAATATCCTTGCTAATTTTCTGTTTCATTGATCTGTCTAATACTTACAGTGGGGTGTTAAAGTCTCTGACTATTATTGTGTGGGAGTCTAAGTCTCTTTGTAGCTCTCTAAGAACTTGCTTTATGAATCTGGGTGCTCCTGTATTGGTTGCATACATGTTTAGAATGGTTAGCTCTTCTAGTTGCATTGATCCCTTTACCATTATGTAATGCCCTTCTTTGTCTTTTTTTAATCTTTGTTGGTTTAAAGTCTGTTTTATCAGAGACTAGGACTGCAACCCCTGCTTTTTTATTTTTTATTTTTTTTTTGCTTTCCATTTGCTTGGTAAATATTCCTCTATCCCTTAGCAAAAAGAACAAAGCTGGAGGAATCATGCCAGCTGACTTCAAACTATGTTACATGGCTATGAGAACCAAAACAGCATGGTACTGGTACCAAAACAGATATATAGACCAAGGGGACAGAACAGAGGCCTCAGAAATAACAACACACATCTACAACCATCTGTTCTTTGACCAACCTGACACACACAAGCAATGGGGAAAGGATTCCCTACTTAATAAATGGTGTTGGGAAAACTGGCTAGCCATATGCAGAAAACAAAAACAGAACCCCTTCCTTGCACCTTATACAAAAATTCAAGATAGCTGAAAGACTTAAATATAAGACCTAAAGCAATAAAAATCCTAGAAGAAAACCTATGCAAAACCATTCAGGACACAGGCATGGGCAAAGACTTCATGACTACACCAAAAGCAATGGTAACAAAAGTCAAAATTGACAAATGGGATCAAATTAAACTAAAGAGCTTCTGCACAGCAAAAGAAACTCTCATCAGAATGAAAAGGTAACCTACAGAATGGGAGAAAAATTTTTGCAATCTCTCCATTTGACAAAGGGCTAATATCCAGAATCTACAAAGAACAACAGATACTGGAGAAGATAGGGAGAAATAGGAACGTTTTTACACTGTTAGTGGGAGTGCAAATTAGTTCAACCATTGTGGAAGACAGTGTGGAAATTCCTCAAGGATCTAGAACCAGAAATGCCATTTGATCCAGCAATCCCATTACTGGATATATACCCAAAGGATTATAAATCATTCTACTATAAAGACACATGCACACACATGTTTATTGCAGCACTGTTCACAACAGCAAAGACTTGGAACCAACCCAAATGCCCATCAATGATAGACTGAATAAAGAAAATGTGACACATATACACCATGGAATACTATGCAGCCATAAAAAAAGAATGAGTTCATGTCCTTTGCAGGGACATAGATGAACCCGGAAACCATCATTCTCAGCAAACTAACACAAGAACAGTAAAACAAACACCACTTGTTCTCACTCATAAGTGGGAGTTGAACAATGAGACACATGGACATAGGGAGGGGAACATCATACACTGGGGCCTGTCATGGGTTGCTGGGCTAGAGAAGGGATAGCATTAGGAGAAATACCTAATGTACATGATGGGTTGATGGGTGCAGCAAATCACCATGGCACATGAATACCTATGTAACAAACCTGCACATTCTGCACATGTATCCCAGAACTTAAAGTATATTTAAAAAAATAAGTAAATTACCTATTCTGTGGTATTCAGTTATAGCATTAGAAAATGGAAGAAGGAAGAAAATTGGTATCAAAGAGTGGAGCTGTTGCTATAAGAAATACCTGCAAACATGGAAGCAGTTTTGGAACCAGGTGATGGGCAGAAGCTGGAAAAATTTGGAAGTACAGGCCAGTAAAACCCTGTATTGCAGTGAATGGGGCAAAAGGGACAATTTTGGTGAGGACTCAGAAGAGGAGAGCTGTAGGGAAAGTCTGAATCTTCTCAGTGATTATTTATGCAGTTGTAACCAGAATATTAGTAGAAATATGGACAGTAAAGGCCTTTCTGATGAGGTTTCAGATGAAAATAAAGAACATCATATTGGAAACTGGAGTAAAGTCTGTATTTGTTATACATTTGCAAAGAACTTGGAAGAATTGTGTAAACGTCTCAAGAGTTTATGGAATGCAAAACTTAAGAGTGATAAAATAGGATATCTGGTGGAAAAAAAAATCTAAGGAACAAAACATTCAGGCTGCTCCGTGACTAATTTTAACTACATAGAGTGGGATGCAAGAGGAAAAAAAAATGACTTAAATATTAAATTTATAATTAAAAGAAAAGCAAAATGAAAAGATTTTGAAAATTTTCTGACTGGCCATGTGAAACGTCAAAAGGCCTGTTTAGGAGCGCAAACTAAATGTCTGGCTAATTAACCATTTGATAATGAGATTACTTTGAATAGTACAAAACCAAAGTCTCTTTATTAGAACAATAGAGAAAGAATCCAAAGGAATTTCAGAGATCTGCCAGGCTGCCCCTCTCATCACACGCTCAGAGCTCTAAGAGGGCAGGTTGGATTCCAAGGACAGGTCTTCCATGGTCTCACTGCCCAGAGCTAACTTGGGTCTCCAGTCCTTGCATTCCAGCAAATAACTCCTTGGCTGCTTCAGTGATTATTCCAGTCGGCTCAGGTTCAGCTCAATCCTCTGCTTCAGAATGTACAAGCAGTAAGCTTTGGCAGTGTCCATATGAAGCTAATTTTGCAGGCATGGAGAATGCAAGAGTTAAGGGGGCTTCTTCCACCTAGATTTGAAGGCCCACGGATGGCCTGAGGACCCAGGAAGAAAATGACCATAGAGTGGAGCCACCACATAGAGGCCCTACTGGGGAAATGCTAAGCAAAAAAGCGAGGTTGGAGCTGCCCAGAGAATCCACACTAGGGCAATACCTAGTGGAATGATGGGTGTGAGACCACCTCAGAGACCTAAGAACTGCACGGCCACCAGATTGCAACTCCAGCCTGTGAGAACTGCTGCACAGGCTGAGCCCAGTTTCATCATAGGGGAGGGATTTCCTGAGGCCTTGGAGGTCAACCACTACAACAGTGTTTCCAGGATGTAAGATGTGAATTCAAATGGGTTTTTCCTCTAACTTTAAAACTTAATGTTGTTTGTCCTTTTGGGTTTGGGACTTATTTGGGACAAGTTATCTGTCTTTTCTTGCCTATTTCTCTGTTTTGGAATATGAATGTCTACTCTATGCATGCCCCACCGTTATATTTTGAAAGTAGATAACTTAGTTTGATTTCACAGGCTTATAGCTGGAGGGAATTTTTCTCAGAATAAATCATGACTTAGTCTCACTCATTCTGGTTTATTTATTTAATTTTTTGAGACCAGATTTTACTCTATGGCCCAGGCTGGAGTGAAGTGGTGCTATCACAGCTCCCTGAAGTCTTGAACTTCTGGGCTCAAGTGATTCTCCTACCTCAGCCTCCCAAGTAGCTGGGACCACAGATGTGTACCATGTCTGACTATTTTTTTTAAAAAATATTTTTGTACAAATGAGGTCTCCCTGCGTTGCTAGACTGGTCTCAAACTTCTGAGATTAAGTAATCCTTCCACCATGGCCTCCAAAATTGCTGAAATTGCAGGCATGAGCCACCATGCCTGGCCCGATAACTGATTTAAATGAGACTTTATATACTTTGGACCTTTGAGTTCATAATGGACTGAATTAAGATTTGGGAGCTATTGGGATGAAATGAATGTATTTTGTGTATGAGTTTTGAGTAGCTAGGATCAGAATGACATCATTTGAACAGTGACTCTCAAACTTACATTGAAATTTACTTGGCATTGTGTTGCTTTTAAGAGGTGGGATTTTTAAGGGGTGATTAAGTCATAGGGGGTCTGCCCTCATGAATGGTTTAATGCAGTTATCAGTGTAATGGTCTCTTGATGTAAGGATAAAGTTAATCATTCTTTCTGTCTTATTCAGTTGCTTGCCTCTCCACCTTTGCCATGGGATAATGCAACATGAAGTCCCTCGCCAATGCTAGTGCCATGCTCTTGGACTTCCAGGTCTCCAGAACTACTAGCCAAGTAAGTTTCTGATTATTATTAATTACCCAGCCTAGTATTCTGTTATGGCAGCAGAAAACTGATGAAGAAAGGTATACTAAAGTCATATACAAATGTAAATATTAATAATCTAAGTACTGTCACATTTATTTACTCATCTAAGAAATATCTATTGAACACTGTCATAATTAAAGCTATGCTCTTCCATTTTGTCCCCCCAAATCACTAAACTATCAAGACTTAATGTAAACTTTGCTAGACAATCAAAAACCTAGTTATGTCCAGCCTTCTAACATGCCCTGGTTGGGGATATGGAATTTTTTTGTTCTCCAAATATATTCTAAACCTCATGCATTTCAAAATCATATTTAATATCTGTCTATAACTAATATATTATAGAATATTTGTGCTATAAATACATATTGTTTCATGATAGTAATAACAATTAAAACATTTTATTTTGCAAGTCAGTAAAATAATCATTATCTTTGTAATTTAAAGAAAGGCTGATGAAAGTTGCTCACACAAATGCATTTATCTTATAAGAGTGTTTGGTGCATAGCACATAATCTGTAAATTTTTTTAATGAACATTTAGAATTTTTACTCAAATTTAAATTTATGTTAATTAATAATGTATATTTCTCTAGGGTTGCAGAGACAATTCATAGTTAAAATAAGTTTTTCTACACCAAAATTATATCAACAATAGCAAACTAAAATCTGATTTTTGGAAATATTAAATGATAAATGTGTATCAGTTTGCATTTTATAAATGGTGTCTATTTGTATTGATTGAATATAAAGTTACCATCTCATATGAAGTCACCCAAAGAGAATAATATAAATTTGTTTTGGTTTTACTTAGTATCCTTGTATACTGTACCCTAGTTTTTTCTTTCAGTGATAAAATGCCATTCAGCTCTAACTGTCTAATTACCTAACTACTTATCAAACAACAGTTATATACTTTATCTCTAATCTGCGTTTATTTAGTAAAATGGATTGATTTCCCTGGGTCGTCATTTACTGTAGTCTAAATTATCCTAAATATTGGCAATAAAACTTAAAATCCTGCCAGAAAAAGCAAATTAGTCTTTTACGTTTTTCTTTAGAATAATTTAGCTTTATAGGTATAGAAAAATCACTCTATATTACATATACTAGGAGAGAAGAAAGTAAGGACACTGAAGCCTCAGACAAAATAACATGGCCAAAAAACAGGAGCATCCCAAATCTTTTGTTACTTCTTACCTTAATAATGTAGAATCAGTGTCAAAAAGAATTAATTGAATTAGTGAACAGTCTGAAGAATTCTCAAATCTTAGGGGATAAAAGGTTGCTTCTAGAAAGGTCTTAAAACTCTATTAAAAACAGTTGAATAGCAGTCACTGCAGTAACTGACACTGCTATTCATAATAATTATGAAAACTCAGAATTGCTCTGGAAAGCAATTGGTGTAACTAGAAAGCTTCAGCAGATTTGTGTCATTTCCCATGGAAAAAGTCACAGGATTTTCTTCCTTGTTTTAAACATTAACATTTTTAAAGCAGTTTGTGGGGTTGGGTAATAATCCATAACTGTAGTAATAAAGGCAGTGTAGCTCTTTGTCTGGGGAACACTTGAAGGCCAAAAACAATTAATGCAAGCAGCAGTGGTATATCAAACATAAACACTGAGGCAATATACTACAGTAAAAAGTATACTGTGGCTAAGAATCAGAATACCTGAAGTGTCTTTCCAGCTCTGATGTATATGAGTCACTTTTCCGGGCCACTGTG
This sequence comes from Mandrillus leucophaeus, assembly GCF_000951045.1. Classification (NCBI taxonomy): domain Eukaryota; kingdom Metazoa; phylum Chordata; class Mammalia; order Primates; family Cercopithecidae; genus Mandrillus; species Mandrillus leucophaeus. The sequence continues at coordinate 197,665 of NW_012108064.1, read as the reverse complement.
AACTCAGCTGTACCAAGAACATTAAATGACAAGCTCTACTCAAGCATGCATAAGTGTTCAATATATATTTGTCAAATTAATGAAAATGAATGTTTTCCCTCTTCACTAGAGACAATATACAATATTATTTTAAAATACAGTGATACATAAGCATGGTGATATTATTGTTAATCTGTACTCTTCAATCAACTGCCAATAGCTGTATACAACTGGGTGGGTACCTGTGCTAGCTGGGTTCTCCAGAAGTAAAATGCTGAGCCAGAGTTAGGGGTGCAAATGGTTGATTAGAGAGTAATACCTGTCAAAAGAAAAAAAAAAAAAAAAGAGAGAGAAGAAACAGAACTGAGCAATGGGAGCCATCAGATCAGGATGTAGATCAAAGTCTCTGGCTGCCCAACAGAGAGATCTGTATCAAAGACTGCATTATAGATAAATTCTGTTGGAAAGATATAATGGACCATCATCTTGTCTTGGAGCTTCTCCAAACAGATTAGAACCTTGCCTACTACTTCATTGTTAAGTCACTTGCCATATTAGCCCAGAGAAGAGTGTAATCTTAGATTGACAGCTGTGGAAGAACCAGAAAAAAAAAAAAAAAACCAATATCTGGAAGCTGTCAGCTACTATGCTTCCTGCAACTAAGCAAGTAGTTTTTTAAAAAAGAAAGAGTGAAGCAGACATCTCTGCATCTGCCAAGTACGTAATCCGCCTGTGTCTTAGTGCTTTCATCTATAAAATAGAAAGATAGCCAGATTACCAACTATGCCTTGCATAGAAGAGATATTCGATATTTGTGTGAGACTAAGAGTGGTTATATTAGTCAGGGTTCCTAGAGAAACAAAACCAATATACATATAAATAATTTATAACAGCAATACTATAAAGTGGGGATCATGTATAGGTGTAGAATTTTTACATGCTATTAAAATTAAGTTATCAGCTTAAAACAGAATGCTGGCCGGGCGCGGTGGCTCACGCCTGTAACCCCAGCACTTTGGGAGGCCGAGGCGGGCGGATGACAAGGTCAGGAGATCGAGACCATCGTGGCTAACACGGTGAAACCCCGTCTCTACTAAAAATACAAAAAATTAGCCGGGCATGGTGGTGCGTGCCTGTAGTCCCAGCTACTTGGAGGCTGAGGCAGGAGAATGGCGTGAACCCGGGAGGCGGAGTTTGCAGTGAGCCCAGATCGCACCACTGCACTCCAGCCTGGGTGACAAAGCGAGACTCCGTCTCAAAAAAAAAAAAAAAAAACCAGAATGCTATAACCTTCAGCTATGTGATATATTGCAATAGCAACCATAAAGGAAATATCTATAGAGCACACATAAAAGAAAATGTTTGAAGGGAATCAAAGCATGCTACTCTAAAAAAAAAGTCAACGAAACACAAAAAAACATTAAGAGAAAAATTGAGGAACAAAAAGACACAAGACATGCAGAAAACAATCAACAAAATGGCAATAGTAAGTCCTTCCCTATCAGTAAATACTTTAAATGTAAATGGATTAAACTCTCTAATTGGAGATATAGATTAGCTGAATGGATAATAAAACATTATTCAACTATATGATGTCTACCATAAATTTACTTTAGATTTAAGAACACATATACATCATTAAAAGTAAAATGATGAAAAAAAAATTCCATGCAACTTAAAACAATGGTGGCTAGGCTAATACCACACAAAGTACTCTTCAAGTCTTCAAGTCAAAAACTTACACAGGAGACAAAGGACATTATATAAGGATAAAATCTTCATTGAGAAGATATAACAATCATATATATATATATATATTCATCAGATGGTAGAGCTCCTAAATACACAAATGATACTTTCACAGAATTGAAGATAGAAATAACAGTATCCCAATAATACTAGGAAACATGGATTCACCATTTTCCATAATGCACAGAACTACCAGACAGAAGACTGACAAAGAAAGAGAGCACATGAACACCACCACAGACCAGTTGGACCTGAAGAACATATATAGAAAACTCCACCCAACAACAGCAAAATATACATTATTCTCAACTGTACATGGAACATTTTCCACGACAAACCACACAGTAGGCCACAAAACAAGTCTCAAAAAGAAGAGAAGATTGAAATAATACAAAGTATCTTTTCTGATCACAATGGAGGAAGACTGGACATCAATAGCAAAAAGAAAATTGGAAAATCAGCAAATATGTGGAAATTAAACAACACACTCTTAACCAATCGATCAAGAAGCCATCACAAGGCAAACTAGAAAATACTTTGGGACAAATGAAAAAAAAAAAATCACACACAGTATATGTGCAATTTTAGAATGCAGCAAATGTAGTGCTAAAAGTGAAGGCTATAGTTATAAAAGTGTACATTTAAAAAGAAGAAAGATCTCTAATTAACAACCCAACTTTATACTTTAAGAAACTAGAAAAAAAAAAAATAGATCTAAAGCCACCAGAAGGAAATAATAGAGATTAGAACAGAGATATATGAAGATTAGATCAGAGATTGATGTAATACTAAGAAATGCCCTAACGGATCCCCTATATTCAAAGCATACTCTTTCTTGCCTTAACTGTAAAGTAACAGTCTAATTTCCCGTTAGTAATCAGGCTCAATCAAGCCAGCCAGTATTGCAACTGCCTTCATTGTCTTTTGATTCAGAACGTTGAAGAGCCCAAAGTGAATGCAGAGAAGTCTTAACTTCCCGTTCATTGTTGTATCTCCTTCTGGAAGCATTTGTCCTTTTGGACCAAAGATTTCTAGGTTAGCAGAGTATGAGGTTTCAGAGACAGAGGAAAGAAACAATCCTAATGGATTATTAAGGGTAATAGTGAGTAGCACAACTTTCATTTTCACCCCTTGATTCCTGGACCAATTAATTCTGCCTACAGGAGAAACAGTATCATATATTTGATGCTTATTTATAACATATACAGCCTCCTGTACAATCTTCCCCCAGTCCTACAAGGTACTAGTACATAGCTGGCAATGCAACTAAATTTTCAAAAGGCCATTCCACTCTTTTATCAAACCAGATGCTTTAAGATGATGTAACGTAGTCTTTCAGGGATGATCTAGAAAGGAGAGGTAATGCTACAACTGTCCATTTTCAGTTGGATCTGAATACCACGCAAAAAGCATCAGTAAACCAGGCCTGAGTTTTCTCTTCCTCTGAAAACTAATTGAGGATAACTTATACAGTCACAGGAGCTAGCTGGGAGACAGAAAATAATGTAACAAGAATGAGGACCATGGGAATTTGGGTCAGTTCTTCATGTAAATTACTTGTGCCCTCACATCCTGCTTCAGACCAATTTTTATATGTCACTCTCATTTTATGATGGAATATTGTTGTGCTTTTAGAAATTTATGGTTTAGTGGGTCAGACAACACCAAATTCACGACAGGCAGCCCAGGTTCCATGATCTCTTGTTAGCCTATGGTTAAGCATTCAGTCCCTATTCAGGCCCAGTAGCAAGTCAAAGAGCAGTTTATCAAAAGAACAGTAATTTTCACAGAAGATGCCATAGATATTTTTCAAAATTTTCAAGATCTGTGCTTTATGTTTAGGTGCCTACCAAAAGTCCAAAAGGCATCTTTATCTGTAACCGAGACTTCAAACACCATTGAGTATACTGTCTCAAGTGGCCCTAGTGGCCGAACAGCTTGAACAATGGCCTGTACTTCTTGCGGAGACTTCACTTGTTCTGGGTCTCATTGAAAACTAGAAGCTTTTTGAGTCATATGATAAAGGAATAAAGTAGTACACCAAGTGAAAAATATGTTGCCTTCAAAATCCATGCCCACCTTGCCTTTAGGATTTGAGCACTGCGACTTGGCCCTTGCCATCCCAGAACACAATTATTCTCATGGAATTTAGGTTACCCAATTAAGTGGCAGCAGTTCCCACTGTAATGTGTGCCTTATGTAGAAGAGCGACCACAGAGTTCTTAAAGGATGTTGGGCCTTCCGCCACAAATTTATTTCTCACAGTCATGGTAAAAGGTGTATTCTCACAGGGTGAATGCACAGTTCTTATCCCACACCTTAATACCCATTCTCATATACATTCAGAGGATTTCTGTCTGAATAAATTGGAAAAATATTTTAGTTATTTTGAAACTTAGTACACATCTTCATGGGTCATACTTTGTACATCATCTTCAGTGGTTTGCTGAAACTTCAGTCTAGTTGTAAGTATAGAAATACAAAGGGTTAGGGGTGGCCATGAGGACAATTAGTGTCTTGCTCGGTAACTACTTTTGGGAGACCATTATAGTTTCCTCAGGGTAAATAGGGTTAATCACCTCCAAGGGTTTAGAATGGCTGTTTCCTCTCGAAAAGAGACTCATTAGAATTTAGTAGTTCAATATTGCTAGGTTCACAAGCATCTTACCATATGTCTGCCTCCCATTTTTCAGGATTCCACTGCTTCCCAATCAATGCCCTCATTTTAATTTGTGTAATTGAGTCACTCACTGAATGAAACTCTGTGTTTATTTCAAACGATTTTAGCTTTATGGCTGTGGAAAAAAGGGTTTCTTTCAGAGCAGAGATAGAAATGTCTAGGCCACTTATGTAGCACGCAAGATGGGAATTTTAATACATAAGCTTACCATTTTTTAACCTTTCTATAAAGCAAAATGAGGAGCAGACAACTTCATTATATTAATTATGCCAGAAAAGTTCTATGGTAATTAAATACATGGCCAACCAGAACTTTGCCTCTTTTAAGTATTTCATTAAGAGTATCCGTTAGTGATATTTTGTATATCTCTATTGCCACATCATATCATGGAATATTAGCAATCTCTAAATTTGGAAATATAGTCATTAGTGTTTTAAATCAAATAAGTATAGAGAACCAATTCCAGAAACCACAAAACAACGTCATAAAACTCATTAAGATTCTGTTGTGCTAAATCTATAAGGAACTTAAATAATTCAACAGTCCAAAAATCAAATAACTGCATTAAAAAGTTGGCAAAAGATATGAACAGACAGTTCTCAAAAGAAAAATACAAGCAGCCAACAAATATGAAAAAAAGTCCAAAATTGCTAATCATCAGAGAAATGCAAATCAAAATTAAAATGAGATACCACCTAACACTATTCAGAATAGCTATCATTAAAAAGTCAAAAAACAAGAGATCCTACCAAGGCTACAGAGAAAAGGGAATGCCTATAAGATGTTGGTGGGAATGTAAATTAGTCCAGCCACTGTAGGAGGCAGTCTGAAGATTTTTCAAAGAACTTAAAATAGAATTACCATTTGACTCAGCAATCCAAGTACTGGATATATATCCAAAAGAAAATAAATCATTCTACCAAATCTTCACAATAGAAAAGACGTGGAATCAACCTAGGTGCCGATCAATGGTGGACTGAATAAACAAAATATTGTACATATACACCATGGAATATTATGCAGCCACAAAAGAAACCCCAAATCATGTCCTTTGCATCAACATGGATGCAGCTAAAGGCCATTATCTTAAGCAAATTAACACAGAAACAGAAAACAAAATATTGCATGTTCTCACTTATAAGTGGGAGCTAAATATTGGATACTGATGACATAAACATGGCATCAATAGACACTGGGGACTAACAGAGGAGGGATGGAGGGAGGGGAACAAGAGTTGAAAAGCGAACTGTTGGATACTATGCTTGCTATCTGGGTGAAGGGGTCATTCATGTCCCAAACCTCAACATCACACAATATACACATGTAACAAACCTGCACATGTATCCCCTGAAACTAGAATAAAAGGTTGAAGCTGTTTTTTAAAAAGATTGTGTTCTTCTACAACCACTCTTAGTACAAAAGTAAGTATTAGTTATGTTTTCCCCTAAAAACAGAACCAATGGAATTTATAGAAATTGGCTTTTGTATTGTGAGGACTGGAAAGTCCAAAATCTGCAAGACAGACCATCATTGGAAATTCGGGCAAGAACTGATGTTTCAGTCTTGAGTCCATAGGCTAGAAATTCAGGTATAATCTGTGATTGCAGCCTTGATACAGAATTTATTCCTCTTCAGGTGATTACAGTCTTTTCTCTTAAGGTCTTCAATTGTTTAAATGAGGCTCACCTACATTGAAGTTAATCTCCTTTATGTTAATTATATCTGCAAAATATCTTCACAGAAACATCTAGACTAGTACAGGCAGACTTTGTTTTATTTCACTGTGCTTTATTGCACTTCACAGATACTACATTTTTCACAAATGGAAGGTTTGTGACAAATCTGCATAGAGAAAGTCTATTGATGCCATTTGTCCAATACCATGTGTTCACTCTGTGTCTCTGTGTCACATTTTGATAATCGTTGCAATATTTTAACTTTTGTGTTATTATTATAAATGTTATGGTAACTTGTGATTAGTGATTTTTGATGTTACTGTAATTGTTTTGGGCACCGCAAATTATGCCCATATAAAATGGCAAACTTAGTAGGTCAATGTTGTGTATGTTCTGACTTCCCCACTGACAATCTATTTTCTTATTTATTTCCCTATTCTCAGGCCTACTTATTCTCTGAGACACACAATTTGAAATTATCTAACAATCCAATTAAAATTGGCAAAAGATCTGAGTATACATTTCTCTTTTTTTAATTTTTTTTTTTTTGAGACAGAGTCTTGCTCTGTCGCCTAGGCTGGAGTGCAGTGGCGCGATCTCCGCTCACCGCAAGCTCTGCCCCGCGGGTTCACACTATTCTCCTGCCTCAGCCTCCCGAGTAGCTGGGACTACAGGCACCTGCCACCATGTCCGGTTAATTTTTTGTATTTTTAGTAGAGACAGGGTTTCACCGTGTTAGCCAGGATGGTCTCGATCTCCTGACCTCGTGATCCGCCTGCCTCAGCCTCCCAAAGTGCTGGGATTACAGGCGTGAGCCACGGCGCCCGGCTACATTTCTCAAAGAAGACATGCATATTTGTTTTTCACAATGGCCAATAGAGTAGCGGCATCATTAGCCTTCCTCTCCCACTTGGAAGGATAAAATAGGGTGTAGAGATTCACACTGTGATCTTTTCTCAAGAAGTAATGCAAGAACTAATCAGGAAAACCAAAGGAATCTACAAACACTCTGAAGGAAGCAGGAGGCTGCAGTCTACACTGCTGACTGGAACTCAGCTTGCTTCTGCCAGTGGAACACTGTGGAAGTGGATCTGCCTCACCAACTGTATGGAACTGTGTGGGGCTTACTACCACCTGGTACTCCTCACTCTCTGTGCAAACTCTTATGTGTAGCAGAAGCAGCAACACTCACCTCTGGAACATCAGTCCAGTGGCCTGAGACCTACTCCCATCCCCCAACACCTACAGAAGCTGCTGTTTTGCAGGCGAAGACTAAGAGTGCAAAGACATCTACCCACCGTGATTGCTTAACACAAAGGACAGAATTTCTTGGGAGCTGAATGGCCCTGCCCATTGCCTACAATACCAGAATACCTTCTCTGGGCAACATAAGGCAAGCAAAAAATTTCACTAATACTACTGTAGCTGGTGCTCTTTTGCAAGTGCCACCTCCTGGCTGGAAGTCAATGAACACTGTCTATTATAGCATTTCCTGGTAGAATAAACTGTGCCAAGGAAGGAGAATATCACCACACAATCTCAGCTATTACCTCTGCCTGCACCACTCTGGTTAACCAAGAGGTTCTGATCTTGTCCAGGTGACCAGTTCAGTACTGCCATAACCAGCATTCAAGTAAGCCAACAATTTCCAAGAAATTTCCAAGAAATTTCACAAAGTTTATGTCACTCCTCTGACACCCCCATTATATATGGTGCTGCTACCCACCTCTGGGAAACTTGAGGACAGGTCACATCACTGGATCCCTTGCAAAAATCCCCCAACACCAGCCTGGAGTATGGCAACTTCACTGGGAGGCTAGACCCAGAGGAACAACAATACTCACAGTAGTCTAGCTATTGGGGATTCCCCTCTTAGGAAAAGGGGTAGTCTACCACATTAAGGGAACACCCTGTGGGACAAAAGAATACAGATTTCACACCTTGAGCACCAGATCCTTCCACTGGTGGAAAGCTTCTTTCAGCAGAGGCACAACTGCAGTGCTGGGCTCAGCAGGGAAAGTCTTCAGCTCTGTCCCAACAGTCAGACAGTGCTGGTGCACATGAAGGGTCCTGGAGAAGAGGGAGACATTTTTCCCTTGTCTATTACCATAGGCACAGTTGGGGCTTCTCCCATGGGAGCTTGGTGTGGGTGCAACTATAGACAATCTTTCTGAAACACGCCAGGGTGACTGTATCTCCACAGCAGGAGCATCTTCTAAGTTCAGGCTTACATGAGAGACAAGGTCCAACTCCCTCTCTACTTGAAACATCAACGTTCTTACGTATGAAAGGAATAGCCAGAGCATGGGGACAGGAGTGTCTGAGAGGTAGATAACTTTTCTGCTACCCTGGCAGCAGAGCTGAGGTGGCTCCAACCCTTTCCCCAGTAAGACCTTAGTTTAAGATCACTTAAACTAAGTCTCACTGAGACCTCCTCCAGCTACCCCTGTCAAGGCTGGGGTTTCATTTACCCACCTGCTTTAGCCACAATCAGTTCCTACCTCAGGACACTTCCCCTACTAGACTAAAGTCTGAACCATCAAACCAGTAAATAAAATACTGGGGTTAAACAAATAAGTAAAATATTTTATGCCATGTGGGAATGAGATAGATTTTAAGAGACCTCTACCATTCCAGCCTCATAGGAGATAGTGAACTAGCTCTCACACCAAGCACATAGCTACTACAAACAGTATGTAAGAAAGCTATCATACAATGACTCTCAATAACCAAGGAACTCTTACAGATTTTTCACCCTTGAAAGCACCAAGAACTAAATTAGGCTATAATTAACTACAAGTATTAAAGTCTTATCCTTAAGGGGAAAAAGGAAATTTTAAAACAAACAAACAAAGAAAGAAAGAAAAACACAGTCAAATCAAGCATAAATTCCAGAGTAATTACAAGAGATAGTCTACCCAAATGAGAAGAAACCTGAAAAATAACTCAGGTAATATGACAAAACAGGGTGCTATTATATCCTCAAAAGATCACACCAGCTCTTCAGTAATGGCCCAAAACCAAGACAAAAACTTTGAAATACCAGATAAGAAATTTAGAAAGATGATTATTAAGTTACTCAAGTTGATATCAGAGAAAGGTGAACACCATCATAAAGAAATTTTAAAAGCAGTTCAGGATATGAATGAAACATTTTCTAGAGAGAGAGATACTGTCAAGAAAAACCAACCAGAACATCTGGGAATGAAAGACACCTGAGTGAATTACAAAATGCAGTGGAAAGTTTGAACAATAGACTATAATAAGTATAAGAAAGAATTTCAGAGCTCAAAAACAAGGCTCAGGGATTAACTCAATGAAACAAATATTTAAAAAAGGAAGAATCAAAATAAATGAATAAAGTCACCAAGAAATACAGGATTATGTAAAATGGCAAAATCTAAGAATATTTGGCATTCCTCAGAGAGAAGAGAAAATAATAAGTTTGAAAAAATTATTTGAGGAAATATTTAAGAAAAACTTCCCTGGTCTGGCTAGAGATCTAGATCTCCAAATCCAAGAAGCTCAAAGAACACCTGGGAAATTAATTGCAAAAGATCTTGACCAAGACACATAGTCACCAGGCTATCTAAAGTCAAAACAAAAGAAAGAATTATAAGAGCAGTAAGACAAAAGTATCAGGTAACCTGTGAAGAAAAAAAACTATCAGACTAACAGCAGACTACTTAGCAGAACCTTAGAAGCCAGAAGGCATTGGGGTCCTATCTATAACCTCCTTAAATAGTCAACTGTCAGCAAAAAATTTTGTATCTCAGAAAACTAAGTTACATAGATGAAGGAGAAAAGAAGTAGTTTTAAGACAAACAATTGCTGAGGAATTTGTCATCGCCAAATCAGCACTACAAGAAATGCTAAAAGGAGTTTTAAACCCTGAAACATATGCCAACTATGCACCAAATAGAATCTCTTGAAATCTTAAAACTCACAAAGTCTATAAAATAATAATACAATGAAAAAAAATCTGGGTAACTATTAACATAATAAAGAGAACAGTACCACACTTCTCAGTAGTATCATTGAATGTAAGTAGCCTAAATACTCCACTTAAAAGATACAGAATAGTCCAGGCATGGAGGCTCACACCTATAATCCCAGCACTTTGGGAGGCCGAGGCAGGTGGATCACCTGAGGTCAGGAGTTCGAGACCAGCCTGACCAACATGGTGGAACCCTGTCTCTACTGAAAATACAAGATTAGCTGAGTGTGGTGGCACATGACTGTAATCCCAGCTACTTGGGAGGCTGAGGCAGGAGAATTGCTTGAACGCAGGAGGCAGAAGTTGCAGTGAGCTGAGATCTCACCATCGCACTCCAGCCTGGGCAAAAAGAGTGAAACTCCGTCTCAGAAAAAAAAAAAAAAAAAAGGATACAAAATAGGCTGGGCACAGTGACTCATGTCTGTAATCTCAGGATTTGGGAGGCCAAGCTGGGTGGATCACCTGAGGTCAGTAGTTCGTGACCAGCCTGACCAACATGGTGAAACCCCATCTCTACTAAAAATACAAAAACTAGCTGGGTGTGGT
>NW_012108064.1:154362-186848 GCF_000951045.1 Mandrillus leucophaeus | reverse complement strand
AAAAAAAAAAAAAAAAAAAAAAAGACAAAGATGATCATTATATAACGATAAAAATATCAATTAAATAAGAAAATATTACAATCCTAAATTTCAATATACCAAACACTAGAGCTCCCAGATACATAAAACAATGACTACAAGACCTAAGAAATGAGATAGAGAGCTAAACAATAATAGTGGGAGACTTTAATACAGCAATGACAGCACTAGACAAATCTTCAAGACAGATAGTCAAAACAAACAATGGACTTAAGTGACACACTAGAACAAATGAATATAGTCACCAGGCTATCTATAGTCAAAATGATATAACAAATATCAAAATAATAAATATTTACAGAACATTCTACCCACGATCTGCATAATATACATTCTCATCAGCATATGGAATATTCTTCTAGATAGACTGTATGATAGGCCACAAAACAAGTCTCAATAAATTTAAAAAATCAAAATCATATTAAGTATTTTCTCAGATCACAGTGGAGTAAAACTAGAAATAACTCTAAAGGGATCCCTCAAAACTATACAAATACATGGAAATTAAATAAATCTGATCCTGAATGATTTCTGGGTTAACAATAAAATCAAGATGGAAATTTCAAAATTCTTTGAATTGAATGATAATAGCATAACAAGTTATCAAAACTTCCAAGGTACAGCAAAAGTAGTGGTATGAGAAAAGTTTATAGCACTAAATGCCTACATCAAAAAGTCTGAAAGAGCACAAATTGACAAGCTAATGTCACTGTTCAAGGAAATGGAAAAAAAAAAAAAAAAAGGCCGGGCGCGGTGGCTCAAGCCTGTAATCCCAGCACTTTGGGAGGCCGAGACGGGCGGATCAAGAGGTCAGGAGATCGAGACCATCCTGGCTAACACGGTGAAACTCCGTCTCTACTAAAAAATACAAAAAACTAGCCGGGCGAGGTGGCGGGCGCCTGTAGTCCCAGCTACTGGGGAGGCTGAGGCGGGAGAATGGCGTGAACCCGGGAGGCGGAGCTTGCAGTGAGCCGAGATCACGCCACTGCACTCCAGCCTGGGCGACAGAGCGAAACTCCGTCTCAAAAAAAAAAAAAAAAAAAAACCAAAAGCTAAAAAAAAAAAAAAAAAAAAACAAGAACAAACTAAACCTAAAGCTAGAAAAAGAAAAAAAAAATAAGGATAAGAGCAGAACTAAATGAAATTAAAACAAGCAAAAAAATATGAGAGATCAGTGAAATCAAAAGCTAGTTTATAGAATAAATAAATAAAATTAATAGACCATGATCCAGATTATTCAAGAAAAGAAGAGAGAAGGTCTCAATAAACTCAATTACAAATGAAACTGGAGACATTACATCCTACACCACAAAAATACAAAAGGTCATTTTAGACTACAATATACACTTCTGTGCACACAAACTAGAATACCTAGAGTAAATGGACAAATTCCTATAAACATACAAACATCCTACATTACATAAGGAAGAAATAGAAACCTTGAACAGACCAATAACAAGCAGCAAAATTGAATCAGTAACTTAAAAATTGCAGACAAAGGAAAAGCCCAGGACCACATGGATTCACAGATGAGCTCTACCAGATACTCAAAGAAGGACTGGCCCCAATCCTACTGACACTACTCCAACAGATTGAGAAAATAAAGAATCCACCCTAAATCATTCTATGAAGCTCGTCTCATCCTGATAACAAAACCAGGAAAGGACTCAACAGGAAAAGAAAACTACAGACCAATTTTCCTGATGAACATAGACGCAAAAATCTTCAACAAAATACTAGCAAACCAAATCCAACAGCACATCAAAAAGGTAATTTATCATGATCAAGTGGGTTTCATCCCAGGATACAAGAAAGTTTTAACATATGCAAGTCAATGAATGTAACGTATTACATAAAAATTAAAAACAAAACTATGTGATCACCTCAATAGATGCAGCAAAAGCATTTGACAAAATCTAGCAACTGTGTATAATAAAAATGCCCTACAAACTAGGCATAGAAGGAACTTGCCTCATAATAAAAATCCTGTATGGCAAACCCACAGCAAACATCATACTGAATGGGGAAATGTTCAAAGCATTCCCCCTGATAACTGGAAGAAGACAAGGATGCCCACTTTCACCACTATCGTACAACATAGTTCTGGACATACTAGCCAGAGCAATTAGGCAAGAGAAAGAAATAAAGGCCATCCAGATTGGAAAAGAGGAAGTCAAACTCTCACTTTTTTAAAGATAATATGATTGTTTTCCTAGAAAATCCTAGACTCGTCCAAAAGACTCTTGTATTTGATAAGTGAATTTAGTAAAGTCTTGTGTTACAAAATCAATATACATAAATCAGTTGCACTGCTATACACCAACAATGGCCAAGCTGGGAATCAAATGAAGAACTCAATGCCTTTTACAATATCTGCAAATAAATAAAATATTTAGGAATATACTTAATCAATGAGGTGAAATCTCTCTACAAGGAGAACTACACATAGTGCTGAAAGAAATCATAGATGACACATGCTCTTGGATGGGAAGAATTGATATTGTGAAAATGACCGTACTGCTTAAACCAGTCAACATATTCAATGGAATTCCCACCAGAATGCCAAATTTAAAAGATTCTGCACAGCAAAAAATTAATCAGCAGAGTAAACAGACAACCCACAGGATGGAGAAAATATTTGCAAACTACGCATCTGACAAAGGGCCAGTATCCAGGAGCTACTAGGAACTCAAACAAAATAGTAAGAACATAAATAGATGTTTCTCAAACGAAGATATACAAATGGCTAACAAACATACGAAAAAATGCTCAACATCACTAATCATCAGTGAAAGGCAAATTAAATCCACAATGGGATACCACCTTACTCCTGCAGGAATGGCCATCATTCAAAAGTGAAAAAACAATAGATGTTTTTATGGATATGGGGAAAATTGAATGCTTAAATGCTGCTGGTGGGAATGTAAATTAGTAAAACCTCTATGGAGAACAGCAGAGATATTCTTTAAATAGCCAGCACTAGATCTACCATTTGATACAGCAATCCCACTACAGGGTATCTACCTAAAGGAAAAGATTATTATTTCAAAAATACACCTGCACACATATATTTATAGCAGCAAAATTCACAATTCCAAAGATATGGAACAAGCCTAACTGCCCATTGACTAATGAGTAGATAAAGAAAGAAAAGGTGGTATATATACACTATGGAACAATACTCAGCCATAAAAAATGAAATAATGTATTTTGCAGCAACTTGGATGAAACTGGAGACAATTTTTTCAAATGAAGTAACTCAGAAATGGAATACCAAATACCATATGTTCTCACTTATTAGTGAGAGCTAAGCTATCAGTACATAAAGGCATACAGAGTGATATAATGGCCTTTAGAGACTCAGAAAGGGGAGGTTGGGAGAATGGTTAGGGATAAAAATAATACATATTAGGTACAATGTACACTGCTTGAGCAATTGGTGCACTAAAATCTCAGAGTTCACCGCTATATAATTTGTCCATGGAACAACAACAACAACAAAAAACTCTTGTTCCCCAAAAGCTATTGAAATAGAAATTAAAATTTTAAAATCCCCAAAAGAAGACATACAAATATCAAACAGGTATATAAAAAGATGTTCAGTATAACTGATAATCAGTGAAATGCAAATAAAAACTACAACAAGATATCATTTCATTCCACTTAGAATTGCTTTTATCCAAAAGTCAGGCAATAACAAATGCTGGAAGGATGTAGGGAAAAGGGAACTCTTGTATATTGTTGGTGGGAGTGTAAATTAGTACAACTGGAAAACAGTTTGCAGGTTCCTCGAAAAACTAAAGTTAGGCCAATTAATAACCCTACAACGACCTCCACATGTTCAAGTAAAAGGATGAGTCACACATATTTCACAATAAATTCAAAACTAGAATGACTAAGTTAGTGAGGAAGAAGTGTCAAAAGCTGAGATAGGCTCAATCCAGGCATTTTGCACCAAATGGTCAAGTTTTAATGCAAAGGAAAATTATTGAAAGAAATTAAAAGTGCTACCTTAGTGAACACATGATTGATAAAAAAGCAAAACAGCCTTATTACTGATATAGAGGAAGTTTTAGTAGTCTAGATCAAAGATCAAAGCAGCCATAACATTTCCTTAAACCAAAGCCTAGTCCAGAGCAGGGCCCTAGCTCTCTTCAATTCCACGAAGACTAACAAAGGTATAAAAGCTACAAAAGAAAAATTTGAATCTAGCAAAGGTTAGTTCATGAGGTCTAAGGAAATAAGCCACCTTCATAACGTCAAAGTGCAAGGTGAAGTAGCAAGCACAGATGTAGTAACTGCAGCAAGTAATCCAGACGATCTCTCTAGCTGAGATAATTGATGAAGATGGCTATACTAAACAACAGATTTTTTTTTTTTTTTTTTTGAGACGGAGTCTGGCTCTGCCACCAGGCTGGAGTGCAGTGGCACGATCTCGGCTCACTGCATGCTCCACCCACGGGTTCAAGTGATTCTCCTGCCTCAGTCTCCCGAGTAGCTGGGATTACAGGCACACGCCACCACGCCCAGATAATTTTTGTATTTTTAGTACAGATGGGGTTTCACCATGTTGGCCAGAATGGTCTCAATCTCCTGACCTCATGATCGACTCACCTCAGCCTCCCGGAGTGATGGGATTACAGGTGTGAGCCACCGTGCCCGGCCAACAACAGATGTTCATTGTAGATGAAACAGCCTTGTATTGGAAGAAGCTGTTATTTATAACTTCCATAGCAAAAGAGGAGAAGTCAATGCCTGGGTTTAAAGCTTCAAAGGATTAAGTTAACTCTCTCATTAGGAGCTAATGTATAATAGCTGGTGACTTTAAGATGAAGCCAATGCTCACTTACCATTCCAAGAATCTGCTAATTCTACACTGTCTGTGCTCTATAAATGGAACAACAAAGCTTAGATGGCAACACACATGTTTACAGCCTGTTTTACTTAATATTTTAAGTTTGCTTTTGTGACCTACTGCTCAGAAAAGGCATTTGTTTTCAAAATATCAATGCTCTTTGACAACACACATGGTTGCCCAGGAGGTGTAAAAGATTAATATTTTGTTATGCTTGCTAACACAACATCCATTCAGCAGCCCAAGGAAGAATGAGAATTTTGACTTTCAGGTCTCATTGCTTAAGAAACGTATTTTGTAAGCCTATAGCTGCCATAAATAGTCATTTATTTGATGGATCTGGACAAAGTAAATTAAAAACTTTTTTGAAAGGATTCGTTATTCTAGATGCGATTAAGAATATCTGTGATTCCATGAGACGATGTGAAAATATCAACATTAATAGGAGTTTGGAAGAAGTTGGTTCTCATCCTCTTGGATGACTTTTAGTGAATCAAGACTTTAGTAGAGGAAGTCATTAAGATGTGGTGGAAGTAGCAGGAGAGGTAGTATTAGAAATTGAGCCTTAAGATGTGACTGAATTGCTTTAATTTCACAACAAAACTTGAACGAATGAGGAATTGCTTCTTGTATGTATGACGAAAGAAAATGGTTTTTGAGATGGAGTCTACTCTGGTGAAGTTGCCATGAACATTGTTGAAATAACAAGAAAGAAATTAGAATATTACATCAACTTAGATGATAAAGCAGCAGCAGAGCAGCAGGGTTTGAGAGGATTGAGTTCAATTTGGAAAGTTCTACCATGGACAAAATAGTGTCAAACAGCATCTCATGCTACAGAGAAATATTTCATGAAAGAAAGAGTCAATCGATGCAGAAAACTTCGTTTTTGTCTTATTTTTAAGAATTACTATAGACACTCCAACCTTCAGCACCCATCACTCTGATTAGTCAGCAGCCATCAACATTGAGGAAAGACCCTCAGTCAGTAAAGGGATTATGACTTGCTGAAGCTTAGATGATTATTATCATTTTAGCAGTGAAGTATTCTTAAATTAAGGTATGTATATTGTTTTATAGACATAGTGCTACTATACAGTTAATAGCCTATAGGTGTAAACATAACTGTTATATGCACTGGGAAATCGAATTATTCATGT
The DNA here is from genome assembly GCF_000951045.1 of Mandrillus leucophaeus. Lineage (NCBI taxonomy): Eukaryota > Metazoa > Chordata > Mammalia > Primates > Cercopithecidae > Mandrillus > Mandrillus leucophaeus. The sequence continues at coordinate 180,794 of NW_012108064.1, read as the reverse complement.
GACTCTCTTTCTTGTGAGATTCACTTTATTGCATTGGTACAGAACTTGACCAAGAATATCTCTAAGGTATGCCTGTATTTGACCCAAAAACTGGATACTCTGACATAGCCAAGTTGACACATGAAATTAATCAACACAGTGATATTTACCATGTTATCTTGTGTGCTATTTTTGATGATCTATGGAGCTCTTTGACAAGATAATTATTCTATAGATAACTTAATGGAAAATACTGGAGTCTGGAATCAGACAAATTGTGATAATAATCTATTTCCTATATATATGCCTTTAGTGAGTTCCTTATCCTCTCTGAGCCTCATTTTTCTTTCGTTTGACAAATGAGGATATGACAGCACTAACCACATATAATTTTTATGACAACTTCATGAAATAATACATTGCACGTTGTAAATGCTTTATGAGTTTAGATATAATTCTATATTGGCGGATACTAGTCCCTGATCTCCCAAATCTATTATTTTCTAGGAAGCCAATGTTTCTTTAGGAGGATGACATGGCAAGCTAATATTTACCAGACTCCCTTAGGATAAGTTCTGTCCTGTGATTAATTTTCACCAATTGAATGTAAATAGAAATGGTCTATTGGGCCAAGGCCTTTAAGTGAGTATTCCTTTTCTATGCTCTTTTTCCTTTTTCTAACTGATGCAGACAACAATGATACCTTGGAAGGGGGAGACAATTCTCCATGAGTCTGATATTCTGCATGTCTTGTGAATGAGCACTGATTGGCTTTTGTTCCGAACCATCTTTTCAAGGATGTCTGTATACTTAATAAGGTTAGGCAATATAGATTTCTCCTAGAGTTGAGAGCAGACACGCTCACTACCCAGAGAAAGATTGTATCTCTCTCCTTAGTAAAATTAGGCAAGCTAACACCACTATACAAGATTTTCCTAATCTCAGGCTTTCTCTCCTGCAACTCAACTCACTGTATGTGCAGGCATCAACTGCCCTTCTTTGTGCCACCTTGTAAAATATGGTGCTCAGGAAATCAGTGAAAAAATGCTGGTACTTTGGTTACTGCTATGGCTACCTTTTTTTTTTTTTTTTTTTTTTTCTGACCTAAGAGTCTTGCATCCTCTACCAGCATTCATGAAACTATAGTAGGCTAACTTGTTAGCTTGCAAGTCAGGTAAAATTTCAGACCCGGGTGGGAGGAGGGAGAGGATCAGAAAAAAAAAAATACTTATCAGGTACTGTGCGTATTACCTGGGTGATGAAATAATCTGTATACCAAGTCCCCATGATACGAGTTTACCTATATAAAAAACCTGCACATGTACCTCTGAAAATAAAATAAAAGGGGAAAAAATAAGCTCAGACTCATCACAGTACTTTACATTTAGGGAATGGATAGAGCTAAAAGATGGAAGGAACATTGATCCTTGAATTAACACATACAGGAGATATGCCTGATTACCAGGAAAACCCATCTGATATGAGTGAGAAATAAGCTTACATTGTGTTTTAGCCATTGTGATTTTGGGGAATTATTTGGTATAATACTTAGCCTATTCTAAGTGCCACACCATTTAATTTTTTTTTTAAATTCTAGACATTTCTCCCTGTTGTCCATTCTTTCCAGTGCTCTAGTACTTAATTTTATTATTTGAGGTCATCACATCAGTTGTGTATAGACCTCATCTGATATGGGCTATGAGGGAAATCTCTCAATAATGCATATGAGTGAGAAAAAATACAGTCACCAATATTATTGAGTTTTTTTCTATTTAAAAATAATTATTAATTTTGAATAGTGGAACCATTTGTGTAGATAGAACTAGAATTAAAAATAAAATATTACAGTTAAAATTCTTTTAGAGACCATTTAGTGAATACCACTAATTTTAGAAAGGGAGAGGCAATGTTTTTCACAAAGGTACTAGTTAATATTATGGTAAGATTATAATTCATGACTAATAACTCCTAGCTTACTGTTCTTTCTATAATATTCTCTAGTACCAGTGACCTGTGGTATGGGATTTCACCACTACTAACCAAGTAGAATCATTTGTAACATTTTCACTTTCACTTGTGTAAAATTCCCATGCCCCAAATATGACAGTAAACTATTATTAGTAGTAATTTAAAATATATCTGCCTAGATATTTGTGAAACTATATACTTCGGTATTAAAAAGATCTACAGTTTATGAATAGACACAGAAGTATAATATGGTCTTTGCCATTAAGAATCTTATATTCTAGCTGAATAGACTTTGATAAATACGTCAAATTTGAATGATACTAGAGAGTATGTGATTAAAAGCTAAATTATGCTGTTAAAAATTACAAACGATCTATGGATGACTGGAGTGGTCAGGGAAGCCTTCGGTGAAGGAGAACTTAAAATAGACCTTGAAGGACAGGAATTCTTTTCTGTGAGCACAGAAAAGTGCAGGTATTTTCGTTGAGAGATAACACACAAAATGAGGTTAAAGTCGTGGAGAAAAAAGCATGGGATTTTCTTGGTATAATAGAAAAAAATTTCATTTTGCTAACAGAGTAAGGCACATAGTTCACTCTTAAAAATGAGATAAGATACTATCTTCTGTAATAATGTTACCATTTCTCCCTCAATCCTCATTTCACCCCCATCTTTCTTTTCTTCTTTTTCTCTCTTCCTATCTCTTGTTCTGCATGCCCACCTCTATTTAATATTGATTTTGTAATTTCTCGCATACTAAAATAAAATTTTTAAAATTTCTTCTTCATCTCAAATACCTCTGATCCCTTTTACAATATAACACCTACAAAGAGGAATCTGATCTCTCTAAATCCTGTCTTCCCATTATTCCTTAAAGATACTCTATTTAGATTTTATCCTCATGATTCTACGAAAAAAAAAAAAAATGGAAAAATCATCAATGACCTCCACATTGCAAAATCCAGTGCTCAAGGCTTCTTCTTGATGAATTAAGCAGCAGATGACCCAGCATATAACTCCCTACACATTGAAGCACTTTATTTGACTTCAAGGACACTACTCTCCTGGTTTCTCCCCTCCTACTTCATTGGTTGCTTCTTTTCAGTTTGCAATTAGTTTTTCCTCATCTTCCCTACATCTGCAAACTGAGGGCCTACAACATTTAGTTCTTCTAAGTCTTTTCTTTTCTATCTCTGCTCATTTCCCTGAAGACTTTATCAATGTTAATGGCTTTAAGTATCATCCACATGCTGAAAACTTAAAAATTTATTTTTCCAGCCCACACTTCTCTCCCAAACTCCAGACCAATATATCCAGCTGCCTACCCCACATGGATTTTTAATAGCAATTTCCAACTTAGCACGTCAATAAACTGATTATCTGATCTTTTCCCTTAATCCTGTCTTCTACAAAGTTATTCACATTTAATTAAGAAATCTATTGTTTCAGTTCCTCATTTATAACTCCTCTTTTGCTCATAAGCTTCATTCAAACAATTAGAAAAATGTTTTGGCTTTGCCTAAAAATGCATCCAGAAACTCATTATTTTTGACCAACTCCACTGCTAACACCCTAATACAAGCCACTACTATCTCTCACCTAGATTACTGCAACAGTCTCTTAACTGGTCTCTGTGTTTTCACTTGCCTTCTTACAGTCTATTTGCAAACAAGCAGGCAATGAACTTGTTAAAATAAGCATCAAATAATATTACCCCTCTTATCAAAGCTCTCTCTTGGTTTGACAGCACCAGCCACTTTCTGTTTTTCAAACACAGAAAGCATGCTTCTGCCTCAGCATCTTTGACAGTGTTATTCATCTGCCTGGAATGTTCTTCCTTCATACATCTGTATCGTTGGTGTCCTCATTGCCTTCAGCTCTTGGGTGAAATTCCACTTTCTTAGTGAAATGCTCCCTTAAAATAACCCTATTTAAAATGGCAAATCCCGCTCTTCAGTACTCTTAATACCATTTTGCTTTTTAATTTTCCCCATAGTCTCTATCACCCTGTGACATTTTATGTTTTATCTATGTATTTTATTATTTTATATCTTCCTTCATTACAATGTAAGATTTATAAAGGCAGTATTTTTTATATTTTGTGTATTGCAATACCCTCAGTACCTAAAACAGTACCTGATACAGGTAGATCCTCAATAAATATTTGATGAATAAATACATGAATGAATGAATATCCCTGTCTCTTTTATCTTTGATCTACAGTAGTGCATGAGAAAACCCTTAAAATTATTTTCCAGACAAATACATTTTCTAAATTAGTTATTTACTTTGTAATACATTTAGTATGCCTTCGGAGGTCATCATTTTTTATTGTAGAAAGCACTTTACACAATAAATGATAATGAATACTATAGTTATTTTCTCCTCTAACCCTGACCCCTGAAGCAGCTGCACTGTCTGGAATTTTACTTGAGGTTCTTTGTCTCATGGCCATGGAAATTAAGGATGTAGACATACAAAGGGCAAGGTAAGAGTAGAAGGTTAATTGGAGAAAGGAAAAGAACAGCTCTTTGTCACAGAGAGGAGTTCTGAATTGGTTGCCATGCTGCAGTGAAATGTGAGGGTTTTTATAAATGAGCTAGTGGGGAGTGGATATCTTATTTACATAGGGCACAGAAAACCAGTTAGGACCAGGTGTGCCATTTGCACAGAGCAGAATCTCTGGCAACCCCCACCTGACTCCTTTATTATACAGGTGGGCCCTTAGCTTGGACTACTCCACATTGTTTATCTCCTTCCACCGTGCATATGCAAAAAAGGGAAGGCGGAGTTTTTGTGCCAGATTCCAGGTACCTCCATGCAGCTTCAGGCATCCTCCCCGCCCCATGCAAGCTTCCAACGTCCCTATCTTAGTGTGCCCCAAAATGGAAAAGGAATGTGCCCATTAACGCCCACTGTTTTTATTGGGGCCCATCGTATGCATGTAAAGTTTGGTGATTACCTAGGAAACTCTCCCTCTGTGCCAGAGTCGCTTATTTATGCTTTGCCACCTGATCTTCCAGGCTGCTCTTTATAAGAGAAGTGATTTCTTTGAACTGCGTGTGGTTAGAAAGTAAGTAATTTTTGAGCTGCTTTTAGTTAGGAGGAAAGTTTTTGCTGAGGACTCTTTCACCCCATCTACCTAAGTAATTTATTCATATCTCCTGTATCACCCCCACTTCATGCTCCTCACATGGCTTTTTTTCTGATTAGTTTAATCTTGAAGTAAAAGATGGGACAGAGTAATGTTCTGTTTCATAGCCTATATGTTACACCTGCATAACAAAGTTCACTCTCATAAGACATTTTTTCATCAAATCTAGAGATAAATTAACACTAACAAATAAAGTACTTAACACTGTTGTAGCAAAAACATATTTTAGATGGCTTCTGCTTACAAAATCATCCTTGAAGATAATTTGGTAATATTAAAGAATAAATATTATTGAGAAATACCAATTTTGAATGAATGCTGTATTACATTTTTATTAATCGTATATCAACCGTAGCATCAATTGATAGGGCCAGGGGCTTAACTTTTCTAATTTAAAAAGTAACCATATTTGCTATATCTTATGGCTGTCAGTTTTTATAATTTAACTAAACTATTACCACAGTGTTTCATTTTAGTAGTGTTTCTATTTGAAAATGAATTCTTTTACTTAGAACAATGAAAGGAATGAGTAATTTCTAAGTCTGAAAAGTGGATGCAAAGTTACCTGAAAGAAGAGCATTACGGCCATAGGTATATGATGTACAGTCTTTGGTGGATAATTTTGGCTTACTTCTGGGAATCTCTCTATACCCCTTAGTAGTCACCTACTTCAGGGTGAGGGAATTATTTTGGTGAGTAGTGAGTAAGCTCCTTACTTTATGGGAAAGCGTATTTTAAGTTGTTATATTCCATTGGCCTCTAAGAGTGATAAATATTTTTTCTTACATGCATCTCTTAATACATGGAGCTAAAATAGGTATCCATTCATTGTAATTGCTGTATCAAAAATAATTATTACAAAAATGTTAATTATTTTTGTAATTGAGCTTTTATTACTTTTCAAGCACTGTGCCAAACACTTTACAAATAATATCACATTTAATAGTACATTTTACACGTGTAAAAATAGAAGGTTAAGAGATTACATTTTCCAAGGTCATGGCTAGCAAAGTCTGACTGTAGAGTTTGAATGAGTAATCACTACACAATACTGCTTAATAACAATAGGAATAAAAGTGTCCTTTTTCTCTTTCAGAGAGTCTCAAAAGAAGTTTAAATATCATTCAGTAGATGCAATCTATGAATTGGCTAGTGTAAAAATTATTTGTATTCAATGAATAGACTTTTCTTAGGGTAATTACTATTCATTGCATCTCGGGGTTATTTTCTCTGGAGTGTTTGTTTTAATGCAACTCATGTTGCTTTCTATTGGTTGTTTATTCATTTTCTAGATTAAAGTGAAACTGATTATTATGTAAATATTCAAATGCCCAAAATACTAATGAGTAAATCAGACAGTCTTATTAATGGTTTTCTACTACAGATGATTTATTTTTAGGCAGCATAAGTGCATTACAAGACTGAGGTTGAATTTGAAACTTATTTTTTATATTTTTTTAGATTTTTATTTCAATGGTTTTTGAGGTACAGATGGTTTTTTTTTACACAGATGAATTCTTTAGTGGTGATTTCTGAAATTTTGCTGCACCTGTCACTCGAGCAGTGTACACTGTACCCAATATGTAGTCTTTTATCCCTCACTGCACTCCCACCCTTCCCCCTCGAGTCACCAAAGTTCATAATATAATTCTTACACATTTCCATTCTCATAGCTTAGCTCCCACTTAAAAGTGAGAACACACAATATTTGAATTTTCATTTCTGAGTTACTTCACTTAGAATAATGGCCTCCAGCTCCAGTGAAGTTGCTGCAAAAGACATTATTTTATTCCTTTTTATGGCTGAGTAGTATTCCGTGGTGTATATATACCACATTTTCTTTATCCACTCATTGAATGATGAGCCCTTAGGTTGATTTTATATCTTTGCAACTGTGAATTGTGATGCTACAAATACTGTGTGCATGTGTCTTTTTTACATAATGACTTATTTTCCTTGAGGTAGGTACCTAGTAGTGGGATTGCTGAATCAAATGGTAGTTTTACTTTAAGTTTTAAAGAATTAAATCTTCATACTATTTTCCGTAGTGGTTGTACCAATTTACATTCCCACCAGTAGTGTAAAAGTGTTACCTTTTCACCACATCCATGACAATGTATATTATGTTTTTACTTTTTAATTAGGGCCATTCTTGCAGAAGTAAAGGGGTATCTCCTTGTGGTTTTATTTTGCATTTCCCTGATAATTAGTGATGTTGAGCATTTTTTCATGTGTTTGTCTGCTGTTTGTATATTTTCTTTGGAGAATTGTCTCCTCATGTCCTCTACCCACTTTTTGACTGGATTATTTGTTTTCTTCTTGCTGATTTGCTTGAGTTCCTTGTAGATTCTAGATATTAGTACTTTGTTGGATGCATAGTTTGTGAATATTTTTTCACTCTATGAGATGACTGTTTACTCTGCTAATTATTAATTTCACTGTGCAGAGGCATTTTAGTTCACTTAAGTCCCATTTATCTATCTTTGTTTTTGTTGCATTTGCTTTTGGGTTGCTAGCCATGAATCTTTGCCTAAGTCAATGCCAAGAAGAGTTTTTCCAATGTTATCTTCTAGAATATTTATGGTTTCAGGTAGTAAATTTAATCATTTGATCCATCTTGTGCTGATTTTTGTATAAGGTGAGAGATGAGAGTACAGTTTTATTCTTCTACATGTGGCTTCCCAGTTTTCCCAGCATTATTTATTGAACAGGGTGTCCTTCCCCCAATTTATGTTTTTGTATGCCTTGTCAAAGGTCAGTTGGCTGTAAGTATTTTGCTTTATTTCTGTGTTCTCTATTCTGTTCCATTGTTCTATGTGCTTATTTTTATACCAATACCATGCTGTTTTATAAATATAGCACTGTAGTATAACTTGAAGTCAGGTAATGCTTGCAGATTTGTTCTTTTTGCTTAGTATTGCTTTGGCATTGCAGACTCTTTTTTGATTCCAGATGAATTTTTAATTTTTTTTCTAGTTCTGTAAATAATGTGATGGTATTTTGATACGAATTGCATTGAATCTATAGATTGCTTTGGGCAGTATGGTCATTTTCACAATATTGATTCTACCCAAAAATGAGCATGGCATGTGTTTCCATTTGTGTCAGCTATGATTTCTTTCAGCAGGATTTTGAAGATTTTCTTGTAGAGATCTTTCATCTCCTTGGTGAAATATTCCTAAATATATGTTTTGAAACTGTTGTAAAAGTGATTGAGTTATTGATTTCTCAGTTTGGTCATTGTTGTTGTATAGCAATGCTATTAATTTGTGTACATTGATTTTGTATCCTGAAACTTTGCTGAATTCATCTATCAGTTCTAGGAGTGTTTTGGATGAGTCTTTAGGGTTTTCTAGGTGTACAATCATACCATTGGTGAACAGTGACAGTTTGACTTCCTTTTTTTTCCAATTTGAATGCCATTTATTTATTGATTTGCCTGTCTGATTCCTCTGACCAAAAAGTCCAGTACTCTGTTGAGCAGAAGTGCTAAAAGTGGGCATCTTTGTATTGTTCCAGATCTCAGGGGAAATGTGTCAACATTTTCCTATTCAATATGATATTGGCTGTGGGTTTGTCATATATGACTTTTATCACTTTGCAGTAAGTCTCTTCTTTGCCTATTTTGTTTAACGTTTTTATCATAAAAGGATGCTGGATTTTGTCAAATGAATTTTCTGTATCTATTGAGATGATCATATGCTTTTTAATTATATTTATTTGATGTATCACATTTAATGACTTGCATATGTTAAACCATCCCTGCATATCTGATATGAAACTCATTTAATCATGATGTGTTATCTTTATGATATGTATGCTGTTGCATTTGGTTAGCTCGTATTTTGTTGAGGATTTTTGCATCTATGTTCATCAGGAATATTGGTCTGTAGTTTTCTTTCTTTGTTATTTCCTTCCCTGATTTTCATATTAGGGTGATACTGGCTTCATAGAATGATTTAGGGAGAATTTTCTTTTTCTCAATCTTATAGAATATTTTCAGTAGGAATAATATAAATTTTTCTCTGAATGTCTGAAGAATTCAGCTGTGAATCTATTTCCGGGCTTTTCTTTTATGTTTGCAATTGTTTTATTACTGATTTAATCTCACTGCTTGTTATTGGTCTGTTTAGGTTTTATATTGCTTCCTGATTTAAAAAGGATAATTGTACATTTCCAGGAATTTATTCATCTCCACTAGATTTCTAGTTTGTTAGCATAAAGTTGTTCATAGTAGCCTTGAATAATTTTGTGTATTTCTGTGGTAATGGGTGTAATATCCCCCATTTCATTTCTAATTGAGCTTATTTGGAACTTCTCTCTTATTTTCTTGGTTAATTTGGATAATGGTCTATCCATTTTGTTTATCGTTTACAAGAACTAGCTTTTTGTTTCATTTAATTTTTGTATTGCATTTTTTGTTTCAATTCTATTTAGTTCTGCTCTGATCTTTGTTATTTGTTTTCTTCTCCTGGGTTTGGATTTAGTTTGTTCTTTTTTCTCTAGGTCCTTGAGGTGTGACATTAGGTTGTCTATTTGTGCTATTTCAGTCTTTTTGATGCAGTCATTTAATGCTATGAACATTCATCTTAGTGCCACTACTGTTTATCCCAGTAGTTTTGATAAGTTTTGTCACTATTATCATTTAATTTAAAGAAGTTTTCAATTTCTATCTTGATTTCATTGTTAATCCCAAAGTCAGTATAGAGCAGACTATTTAATTTCCACATATTTGTATAATTTTGAGGCTTCCTTTTGGAGGTGATTTCCAATTTTATTCTACTATGGTCTGAGAAGATAGTCAATATGATTTTTATTTTCTTAAATTTATTGAGACTTGTTTTGTGGCCTATCATATGGTCTACCTTGGGCAATGTTCAATGTTCTGCTGAGAATAATGTATATTCTGCAGTTTGGGGGAAGAATGTTCTGTAAATATCTGTTAAGTCCATTTGTTCTAAGGTTTGGTTTAAGTCCGTTTTCTCTTTGTTGACTTTCTGTCTTGAAGGTCTGTCTAGTGCTATCAATGGAGTATTGAAATCACCTACTATTACTGTGTTGCCCTCTATCTCATTTCTAAGTTCCAAAGTAATCTCCTTTGACTCCATGTTCCATATCCAGCAATTGTTTTTTAAAATTTGGGTGTTTCAGTGTTAGGTGCCTATAAATTCAGAATTGTACTTTATTCCTGTTGGACTAATCCTTTTATTATTATACAGTGTCCTCCCTTGTCTTTTTTCACTTTTGCTGCTTTAATGTCTGTTTTGTCTGATGTAAGAATAGCTACTCCTGCTCCCTTTTGGTTTCAATGTGTTTGCAATATCATTTTTAGCTCCTTTACCTTCAGTTCATGTGAGTACTTATGTGTTACGTGAGTCTCTTGAAGATAACATATATCTGATTGGTAGTTTTTTATCCATTCTGCCATTCTGTATCTACCAGTAAAGTATTTAGGACATTTACATTGTATGTTAATACTGAGATGTGAGGTACTATAAAACATTATTAGAGAATAAAGTGAAATAAGCACTGTGTTCCTTTGTTGGTTGCTTAAACATTATGCCTCTCTGATTTGATTACCCAAAAAAGAAAATGCAAAGTTCTATTTTGATCACAAGTTTTCTTAGTATATTTTTTCACAAATAAGGATAGTCTAATATTTCTGTAACTCCCATAAACTATTTTAAGCACAAGTTCTTGGGAGTTATGTTTACCTCCTTAGATTTTTTTGTCTCCTCAGCTCACCCTAAATTTTCAACCTTTCTGTGCTTGTATGTTATGAACTACCAATGAATGGTAGACAAGATCTTATTTGGAAAAAAAAAAAAAAAAACTATAGGCATTTAATGTTTAAACTACCATAAGTAATTGTAGTCAAAACTTATTTGTGTTTACTTGAAATATTTGAAAAAATAACACAAATATTTTATAAGCTCATATTGGCTTTTTACTTAAGTTTCTTGTGTTAGTTCTTGCACTAGTACAAATAAATACCGGAAACTGGGTAATGTATAAAGAAAAGAGTTAACTGAATCGCAGTTCTGCAGGCTGTAAAGAAAGCATGGCTGGGGAAGCCTCAGGAAACTTTCAAATATGACAGAAGTGGAAGCAGGCATGTCTTACCTGCCCAGAGCAGGAGAAAGAGAGAGAAGTGGGACGTGCTGCACACTTTTAAGCAAGCAGATCTCATGAGAACTCACTATCATAGTAACAGCAAGAAGGAAATATACTCTCATGATCAAATCAACTCCTACCAAGCCCGTCCTCTAACATTGAAGATTACAATTCAACATGATATTTGGGTGGGAACACAAATGGAAACCATATCATTCCAACCCTGGATCCTCCTAAGTCTCACATCCTTCTCCCATTACAAAATACAATCATTCATTTTCAACAATTCCCCAAGTCTTAACTCATTTCAGCATTAACTCAAAAATCCACATCCAAAGTCCCATCTGAGGCAGACAAGTTTCTTCCCCCTATGAGCTTGTAAAATAAGTTAGTTACTTCCATGATACAATGAGAGTACAGGCATTGAGTAAATACTCCTGTTCCAATAGGGAGAATTTGGCCCAAAAGAAAGGGGCTACATGCCCCATGCAAGACCAAAACCCAGCAGGATAGTTATTAAATCTTAAAGCTCCAAAATAATCTTTTGACTCCATGTCTCATATCCAGGCCACACTAATGCAAAGCTGGGTTTCCAAGGCCTTGAACATCTCTGTTCCTGTGGCTCTGCAGGACTTAGCCTCCACAGCTGATCTCAAGGGCTTGTGTTGAGTGCATGTGGCTTTCCCAGGCACACAGTGCAAGCTACCGGTGACTGTACTATTCCGTGTCCTGGAGGATAATGACATTCTTCTTATAGCTCCACCAGGCAGTGCCCCAATGTGGACTCTGTGTGGGAGCTACAACCCCACATTTCCCTTCCACACTGCCCTGGTAGAGGTTGTCCATGAGGGCTTGACCTCTGCAGCAGACTTACGCTTTGACATCCAGGCTTTTACCCACGTTTTCTGAAATTTAGGCAGAGGCTCCCATGCCTCAACTCTTGTACTCTGTGCACCCGCAAACTTAACACCACCTGGAAAGGTGCATAGCTTTCACCCTCTGAAGCAGAAGCCTGAGTACCTGGGACATTTTGAGCCATGGCTGGGACTGGAGCAGTTGCATGCAGGAGGCAGTGTCCTGAGCCTGTGCAGGGCAATGGGGCCCTGGGCCTGGCCCATAAAACTATTCTTTTTTCCTAGGACCCCAGGTGTATAATAGGAGGGACTACTGTGAAGGTCTCTGAAATACCTTCAGAACCTTTTCTCATTGTCTTGGCTGTTAGTACTTGCTGTTCTTTTATAGGTTGGTGCATAAGTAATTGCAGCATCTGCCATTGAAAGTAATGGCAAAAAACACAATTACTTGTGTACCAACCTAGTAGTTATGTCAATTTTCTAAAGCAGTCTTGAATTCCTTCCTTGAAAATAGGTTTTTCTTTTCTGCTACATGGCAAGGCTGCAAATTGTCCAGACTTTAATGCTCTACTTCCCTTTCTTTTAGAAGTTTCAGTTTTACATTATTTCTTTGTTCATGAATGTGAGCATAGGCTGCTAGAAACAGACAGACCACATTTTGACAGCTTTGCTTTCTAGAAATTTCTTCCACCAGATACCCTAAATAATCACACTCAAGTTCAAATTTTCATAGATTTCTAGGACAGGGTCACCATGCCTCTGACCTTTTTCCTAATGCATAGGAAAAGTGACCTTTACTCCAGTTCCCAATAAGTTTTTTATCCCCAACTGAGACTTTCTCAGACTGGATTTCATTGTCCATATCACTGTCAGCATTTTGGCCACAACAGTTTTAAGAAGTCTCTAGGAAGTTTCAAACTTTGCCACATCTTTCTGTCTTCTTCTGAGCCCTCCACACTCTTCCATCCAGCCTCTGCCAGTTACCCAGCTACAAAGTTACTTCCACATTTTCAGGTATCTTTATAGCAATGCCCCATTTCTGGTACCAATTTTCTGTATTACTTCTGTCTGGCACTACTATAAAGAAATACCTGAAACTGGGTAATTTATAAATAAAAGAGGTTTAATTGGCTCATGGTTCTGCAGGCTGTACAGGAAGCCTGGCTGGGGAGGCCTCAGAAAACTTTCAATTATGGTGGAAGTGGAAGCAGGCACATCTTACATGGCTAGAGCAAGAGGAAAAGAGAGAATGGAAAGGTGCTACACACTTTTAAATAACAAGATCTCACGATAACTCACTATCATGAGAATATCAAGGGAGAAATCTGCCCCCATGATCAAATCACCTCCCATCAGGCCCCTCCTCCAACACTGGGGATTACAATTCAACATGAGAGTTGGTCATGGGCACAAATCTAAACCATGTCATCTCTGTTAGCAAACTAGAAGTAATTAATTGCTCACTTTCAAAAACATTGAAAACTACTCACCCTAGAGACTGGCAGGTTATTAAGTGCATATTTTTTTGGAAGGCAGTTGCTACAGAGGCTATAAGGAACAAAGATTTTTCACCTATAAAGTATACAGTACACTAACTCCAAAGTGATTTAAAATTGACACAAAAAGCTTGATTCACGATTAGCAAGAGGACAAATAAACCTTCATTTGAAGCTCTAGGCATACATAATGTCCATGTATTGTCAAGAAAGCAATTCCTAAATGTAGAAAAAAACAACAGTAAACTCTGATATGACTTTGATATTTTTAGTTCAGAGAAATAGCTTAATTAAAATTAGGTTGTAGGCTATTTCATATTTGTGATCAGAAAAGTGCAAGTCTTGTGAGAAAAGAAGTAAACAATAAAAGCATCCTCAGTGCTAAATTATTGTACTTTGTTTTAAAATGCAAGCATATGTCACTAATCAGCAACTTGATTATGTAGTTGACTTTATACGCTACATAGTAAGGAAATGAGATTTACCTGATGATGTTTTTCTTCTTTTTGGTCCTTGTTAATTTCTAGGTCTGACATTTTTAAGGTCTCCCCCAACAGAGGAAACATGGCAGATGATATGATAATTTGGACTGAGAAAAGCTTTGATTCAGCTCCAACACTTACTAACAACTTGAGAAACTTATTTAAATTCTCATCTGTATCCTCATCTGTAAAATGGTGGTAATAATGGCACCTACTAGATTGGGCTGTTATGGGTATTGAGTGAAATAATATATGCACTGTACTTGACTCTATAACTGGCATATGGTAAATGTTAAGTTTTCATCTTCCTTCAGTTGATGTAGAGGGCCAGTAGAACTGGAAAAACTCAGAAACCATCTTTGGATGTGAACAGAAAGTTGTCCACTTTGTGGTCGTTTTTATTCCCTAGTACATTATGTATTGGCCAACCATAATTGAGTGGCTAACATGATATAGTAGACCAATTCAAGCAACATTTCTCTGAAATGTATTAGTGAAGTGCTCTGTTTCAGGTAATAGTGTTAAATCCCTTCACGTTAACATATCAGTCCCTGATGTTGAGGGATGGCTTCCTGGAACTAAACCCTGGAGCCTCATTACTGCAAGCAGACTGCAAGTAGGGGAGAATGGTGGAAACTTAGTCATGAAATTCTCCCTCATCTCCTGCCTTCAGAGATGTGCTTTCCCATGTGATACATTTTCTCTTGGATCATAATACCAATAATGTGGTATGATGGAGAATGATTTTATGTCTGGAGCTAAATGCACACACAAAGGAAATGGCAGTTTTACCCATAACCTTAGGGCTGTTACAGAATTGTAAGGCAAACAGATGAAGCAACTTTCTTCTCATTTAATTCACTCACTTCCCAATTGCAGGTCTGAATTTCTTTCTCAGTAAAATGTGGGGCTAGAATTGATAGTCTCTAAGATTTTTGTTGGCTCCATTTTTCGTATTAATCTTTACACTGAGAAATGTTTAAAAAAGACGTTTTACAATGAAGGGGGCCTGCCTCTCCACACCCGTGGATATTTCTCAAAAGGTAGAGACGAGAGACTGAGAAAAGAAATAAGACACAGAGACAAAGTATAGAGGAAGAAAAGTGGGCCCAGGGGACCGGCGCTCAGCGTATGGAGGACCTGCACCGGCACCAGTCTCTGAGTTCCCTCAGTATTTGTTGATCACTATCTACCATCTCTGCGAGGGGGATGTGGCAGGACTATAGGGTAATGGTGGGGAGAGGATACACAAGAAAACATGTGAGCGAAGGACTCTGTGTCATAAATAAGTTTAAGGAAAGGTGCTGTACCTCGATGTGCACATAGGCCAGATTTATGTTTGACTTTACACAAACATCCCAGTGCAGTAAAAAGCAGTATTGCAGTAAAGAGCAGTATTGCCGCCAGCATGTCTCACCTCCAGCCATAAGGTGGTTTTCTCCTATCTCAGTAAATAGAATGTATGATCGGGTTTTACATTGAGACATTCCATTCCCAGGGACGAGCAGGAGACAAATACCTTCCTCCTATCTCAACTGCAAAGAGTCCTTCTTCTTTCACTAATCCTCCTCAGCACAGACCCTTTAGGGGTGTCGGGCTGGGGGATGGTCAGATCTTTCCCTTCCCACGAGGCCATATCTCAGACTGTCTCAGTAGGGAGAAACCTTGAACAATACCCAGGCTCTCTTGGGCAGAGGTCCCTGCAGCCTTCCGCAGTGCATTGTGTCCCTGGGTACTCGAGACTGGAGAATAGCAGCGACTTTTACAAAGCATACTGCCTGCAAACACATTTTTAACAAAGCACATCCTGCACAGACCTAAATCCATTAAACCTTGAGTCAATACAGCACATGTTTCTGCGAGTACAGGGTTGGGGCTAGGGTTACAGATTAACAGCATCTCAAGGAGACGAATTTTTCTTAGTACAGATCAAAATGGAGTTTCTTATGTCTTCCTTTTTCTACACAGACACAGTAACAGTCTGATCTCTTTCTTTCCCCCACATTGCATTTGTGATTACTGGGTGCTTGACAGATTCTAAAAGGACCATTGTGGGGCTTGTTAGATTAGTGACATACACTCAGGCACTAGAGGCAGACACTACTTTGAACTCTAGCTTTGCCACTTACTAGTCACGTGTTATTTGGCTTGTCCTTTAGTTTTTTGGTTATTGTTTCAATTCTGTAAAATCTAACTCTGAGAGACCTTCAGGAGTTAAAATAAAAATCATTTTACGTAGCACTTGATGAATAACATTAATAAAATTATTAACTATGATGGTATTATTATTGGAGCAAAAGAGAGTCAGTCATGCAAGTTTCATAATAATAGTATTGCTTTGGCAAATGAAGCAGAGGAACAGTTTAAATAGAGTAGCCGTATGTCATTTACATAATTTTCTGTCAAGTCCCCCAAGTCTATGGAGAGATTACTAAGTAGAAATGAAAAGAACAACTTACACACAAATATCTATGAGCAAAACACAGTGCCAAATGGGGACCATAGTAATAAAGAAAAGATGAAAGAGGAGAATTTTTTTTTTTCCTTTTCATCACAGAACATAACATGACGTCAATTACCTGAGGGGTTTTGTGTATCTATAGCACCATCACTACCAGTGGTTTGGAGACACTCTCTGGTTGCAATAGCATCAAGACACCTTCTTGGTGCCTTGTTGTATTTAAGAGGACTTTGTCCACAAATACTACCTCTACTTTGGGTTCTTATAACAAACACCCCATTCGATGTTTATTGTTTTTTAATGTCGTCTGTACAAGAGACACTGTTAATTAATGCCTGACTCTCAAACTCAACCTTGACATAGATCATCAAAATAAGCAAATGAAGGCATCTGTTGCCTTGAGAAGCAAAATGGCAAACTCCAGATGGCAACTGTGAGGGCTACTCATTAACTCATGAGGGCTCTCCTCTAGGAAATTCCCAAAAATAGATGTGGGAAGGAGACTTGAAGGGAAACGGCAAGTTCTGAGTGGATGAGACAGGGCACAGGCAGAGCCAGAGCACGTCTGGACTATTATTACGACTTTAGTTAGTTTGTTGTTATTTTTTTTTAACTTGCAGGAAGAAATGGAATGACAAATATTGACTGTGTTATAAGCTTGGTAGTGAGTTAGAAATCATCAGCACTTTGTATATCTGTACTTTTAACTAGAATTCAAAACTCCCTGTAAATCTTAGCAAAGGCCTTCTATATCCAGACTGTTTACATTATTCAGAACTAGTGAAGGTATTTATTTTTGTGGAAGATTTATCAAAATCTTTCTCCTCTTAACTCCCATAATCATCTCCATCTTGTAGGAACTTATTAAAGATAAGCAGATTGCTGAACGTTGCCAAAAGAAAATAAAACATCCTCCCTAAATGTAGCAATTAAGTAAATTATTAATTGTTTGATGCCATCATCTTGAAAACATACATATGGCATCTAGGGGAAAAAAGCTATCACACTAACTAAAAAGCTTTAAATGGTTGATTTAATCACAAGTAAACTTGTGGGTAACTGCACATTATTAATTTTATTGGCATGTAACACTTTCTCCAAAGGGCATATTTTGTTCAGTATTTAAAAATAAGTGATGCGGATCTTTTTCATATCTATGCAGTATAAATCATAAGTAAAAGGAGAACAACTTTTTTAAATGTAAAAAGCAATATTTTGCCAGTTTGTTTTGCTACTCCCTTTTTCCTTTGTTAAAAACATTTCAAAATAGCAATAACGACATCTGCTGGTCAGTTCATTGAGTCTGGAAATAAATGGAGATCTGTCTCTAGAGAAGTGCCAAAAATGAAACAAAACAAATGGATAATTGGAAAGGTGTTCACATTATATTTGTTAAAATTTGTGAAATCTAAAACTCACTCATTAAGATTTTAGGATTAAACAGGATATTTGATATGTAATACAATTCTTAAGTAAATTAACCTTCCACAATCCCAGAGTCTTTATTATCATAAGCAGTTTTGGCTTTGTTGACATTCTGTGAGCTATTGACAAGAAATGTCCATCTGTACTAATTTCGGTAATGCCTGGCAACCTTAGTGCTATGTTAGTGACTTAAGGTATAGATATATTACACTGGAAAAATGTGTTAGCTTAAATCTTTTTTATTTTTATTTTTTGAAGTTATGTCAATTTGAGGGATCCTAATACCTTTAAAAATTGAGCTATACTCAGGCAATTCCCATGATTACCGGGAAGGACATTTTTGTGTGAACCACAAGCTATAAGGAGAGATTACATTATGGCATTGATTTGGTTATGCCTTTATTTCAAATTTTTTTAAATGTCCATGAAGGTGAAAAAAAATAAGGACAAGTCAGAATGCCGATAATGTTTGAATTTTTGAAATATATATTTCCTATTTTTTATTTTTCTAGCTTTTCAAAATATAATTTTGTATTAGTCCATTCTCATATTGCTATAGATGCATACCTGAGACTGAGTAATTTATAAATTAGGTTTAATTGGCTCATGGTTCTGCAGGCTATACAGGAGGCACAACAGCTTCTGCTCAGCTTCTGAGAAAGCCTCAGGAAACAGAATCATGGCGGGAATGTGAAGGGGGAGCAGGAGCAGGAGAGAAGGTACAAGGAGGTGCTACACACATTTTTTTTTTTTTTTTTTGAGACGGGGTTTCACTCTTGTTGCCCAGGCTGGAGTGCAATGGCATGATCTCGGCTCACCGCAATCTCTGCCTCTCAGGTTCAAGCAATTCTCCTGCCTCAGCCTCCCTGGTAGCTGGGATTATAGGTTTGTGCCACCATGCCCAGCTAATTTTGTATTTTTTGTAGAGACGGGGTTTCTCCATGTTGGTCAGGCTAGTCTCGAACTCCCAACCTCAGGTGATCCACCCATCTCGGCCTCCCAAAGTGCTGGGATTACAGGCGTGAGCCACCGCGCCTGGCGTTACACACTTTTAAACAACCAGTTCTCATGATAACTCACTCACATACTATCACAAGAACAGCACCAAGGGGATGGAGGATAGTGCTAAACCATTCATGAAGGACCACACGCATGATCCAATCACGTCTCACCAGGCCCCAGCTCCAACATTGGGGATTACAATTTGACATGAGAATTGGGCGGGGACACAGATCCAAACCTCATCAACTTCAAATGTGTCTTGGCCACTGAACATAGAGGGGAATCAAGATGCTCTAATATTTGTAGAGTGGCAGAAATGATCTCTGAAATGAATGTAACCTCCACTTAGTTTGATTTTAAGACCTTCTTATTTCCAGCACCCAGAAGTGTATCCAAAAATAGAATATTCTGGGGGTGGGGGGGGATGGAGCTCTAATTGAAATAGAATTCTCATGTAGTGTAAAAACAAACAAACAAACAAACAAAAAACTAGAGATGCTCTCAGAGAGGAGGAATTTGGGAACAGAAAGTCTCCATTGGTACCCCAACAGAATAAGAAATCTTAGGTTTTTCCACTCTGGATCTTTAAAGAAAAATAAGAGCACAACGTCATTAAGAGTCATCCCTGCACACACACCACACCATATAAAGCTTAGTATACTCCTAAAAGTATGCTCCATAGACCACAAAGACCAAAATCGCCTGAAAAGCATGTAAAAATGAAGCCCCCTGGGCCCCACCTCAGACCTACTACATTAGGTGCTGGAGATACAGCAGTGAACAAAAAATAAAAATATCCTTGCCTTCATAAAACTTATAGTCCAGTGGTTCTTAATCAATAAGCTAGAAATTGCATTAGTAACTAATTGCATTAGTAACTAAATTGCATTAGTAACAGCAGTAACTAAGATGATTTAGTCAAATGAAAGATTGAAAGGGCTGTTTTACCACAGGAAAGATGATATGGTGGTCTGGAATTGGGTGGGAAGGATAAACTGATGACAAGCATTTTTCACTCAGGATTGCTGTAAAGAAAAAATACAGGGAAAATTACGAAGAAAATAAAACACTGCAAGGAATGAAAAAGGAGAAAGAATAAAGGGAGAAAAATTTTAAAAACAATGGGTTAAGTTTATGTTTGAGAGAGCACAGGAGTGGGGAAGATGCATGCAACTTTTCCAGATAAAGAAGAAAATAACAAAATAGGCAATGCTGATTAGAGCCCAAAGTTGAAGTATGATAAAAGCATACTAAAAGTGTAAAGGAGAATAATTACAGGTCATAGCAACAGCAACAGTTAAAAGAGATTTGGGAATACATGCGGAGAGTTAGGAGGAAATATTGAAGGAGGGAATGCAAAACCTGTAATCACAAGGACACCAAGGCAAAGAATTGAGGCTGATGCTAGTGGAGTAAGTGGGAGTACACACGGATAAAAAAAGAAATAGTCACAACTGATAACTGGAAAAATGTTTTTCATTTGACGTTTTTCTAGAAGTATCCTCTTTACTTTCCCATCGTACTGTTACTTGTCTTGTATTGTGTCCAACAATAATGAATAGAAGTTGGAATCCTTCTTCAGAAAAGGAAAGAAAACTACTTTGAACTTCAGCAAGATGAATTATCACTGCATCTTTATTCTATTCTCTACTATGAATACTTTTTAAAAATGCAAATGGTGCTCCTGAGGACAGCAGGACTTATAATGCTCCGAAGTGTTTGAAGGTTTAGTGTTTACCTAACAATGCCGGCTTGGTTAGTTCTCCATCCTCACCCTCTTTACAAACAATTCTGTTTTCTTGTAATGATACATCTCCCCGAAATAACCTTCCTATAAACTCTCTAGTGTCTCCTTCAAGAGTCTGTAATTTTAATAAACATTTTAGTAGAATGTTTTGCACTTCAGAAAATCCAAGCCATGAATTTTCAAAAGTAGACTCCCCGTTGTAAAGATAGTTCAGAAATGCAGAAAAATTTAGAGATTAAAGTAACAAACAAAGAAATATCTATGACCTATAATTAACTAAAAGTTACCATTTAATTATTTTTGGTTTCCGAGTTTATGCCCACCTGTGAATATAAACGAAGCAAAATCATAGTTAACCTGGAGTCCTTTTTTCCCTTCCCTAGGCCCAATCCCATCCATCCCACTTTCACCATCTCTGCTTTAGAGGAAATTAATAAAATAAATTTGTTGTGTCTTTGTAGTTCATTTTAACCTTCTTAAAAAATATTATGCGTATGCATATATACACATTAACAATATATGACGTTACCTAGCATCTTTTATTTATTTTATTTTAACTTTATTTTATTCACTTTCTGTGGTAAGAACACTTAACATGAGATCTACACTCTTAACAAAGTTTTAAGTGTACAATACATTATTGTTACTTTAGGTATAATATTGTACAGCAGATTGCAAGAGTTTATTCATTTTTGTATAACCGAAACTTTATGCCAATTTATTAGTAATATTTTATTTCCCTCTCCCTGCAGCTAGTGGCAATCATCGCTTCACTCCTTGATATTATAAATTTGACTATTTTGTTTTATTTATTTATTTACATCTTTTATTTCAATAGCTTTTGGAGTACAAGTGGTTTTTGGTTGCATGGATACGTTCTATAGTGTTGAATTCTGAGATTTTAATGCACCGTGCACCTGTCACCCTAATGTTATATGCTGTATGCCATTTTTTGTCCCTCAGCCTCCTCCCACCCTCCCCCTTATGAGTTCCTAAAGGCCATCATATCAGTCTGTATGTCTTTGCATCCTCATAGCTTAGCTCCCCCTTACAACTGAGAAAATAAGGTCTTTTGTTTTATATTTCTGAGTTACCTCACTTAAAATAAAATCATCCAGTTCCATCCAAATTGCTGCAAAAGACATGATTTTGTTCATGTTTATGAATGACTGAGTAGTATTTCATGCTGTATATACCGCATTAAAAAAATACACTCATTGGTTGATGGGCACTTCAGTTGGTTTCATATTTTTGCAATTGTGAATTGTGCTTCTATAAACATGTGTGCATGTGTCTTTTTCATACAATGACTTATTTTGTGTGCGGGGGGCGGTGGGTAGATACCCAGTAGTTGGCTTGCTGAATCAAATGGTAGATCTAGTTTTAGTTCCTTAGGAATCTCCATACTGTTGTCCATAGAGGTTGTACTAATTTACATTCCCACCATCAGTGTATAAGTATTCTCTTTTCACTATATCCATACAAACATCTAGAGAGTTTTTTTTAATGTTTTAATAAGTTCCATTCTTGCGGGATTAAGGTGGTATCTAATTACATTTTAAATTTGCATTTCCCTAATGATTAATGATGTTGAGCATTTTTTCATTGGACATTTGTAAATCTTCTTTTGAGAAATATCTACTCATGTCCTTTACACAGTTTTTGATGAAATTATTCATTTCTTTATTGCTGATTTGTTTGAGTTTCTTGTAGATTCTGGATACTGGTCTTTCCAGATGCATAACTTGAAACTATATTCTCCCATTCTGTTGGTTGTTTGCTAACTCTACTGATTATTTCTTTTATTGTGCAGAAGCTTTTTAGTTTAATTAGATACCATTTACTTATTTTTGTTTTGGAGGCATTTGATTTTGGGGTCTTAGTCATGAATTCTGTGCCTGGGCTGGTGTCCAAAAGAGATTTTCCAATGCTATCTTCTAGAATTTTTATGGTTTCAGGTTTTAGATTTAAGTCTTTGATCCATCTTGAGTTGATTTTTGTATAAGGTGAGAAATGAGAACCCAGTTTCATTCTTCTACATGTGGTTTGGAAGTTTTCCCAGCACCATTTAGTGAATAGGGTGTCCTTTTTCCAATTTGTGTTTTAGTATGCTTTGTCAAGGATCAGTTAGCTATGGGTATCTGGCTTTATTCCTGGGTTCTCTATTCAGTTCCATTTTTATATGTGCCTACATTTATACAAATAGCATGCTGTTTTGGTAACTATAGCTTTGTGGTGTAACCCAAAATTCAATAACGTGGTGCCTCCAGATTTGTTATTTTTGTTTACAATTACTTTGGCTATTCAGGCTCTTTTTGGGTACTATAAATTTTAGGATTGTTTTTTCTAATTCTGTGAAAAATGATGTTGGTATTATAATGGAAACTGCATTGAATCAGTTGATTGCTTTGAGAAGTATGATCATTTTCACACTATTGATTCTTCCTATCCAAGAGCATGGAATGTGTTTTCATTTTTGTGTGTCATCTATGATTTATTTCAGTAGTGTTTGTTTATTTGTCATTCTCTTTCTAGCGATATTTCATCTTCCTTGTTGTTTTATTTCTTTGCAGCTGTTGTAAAAGAGACTGAGTTCCTGATTTGATTCCCAGTTTGTTCATTGAATGGTGCATATTAGTGCAACTGATTTGCATACATTGATTTTGTAATGTGAGACTTAACTTGTTTATCAAATATAAGAGTCTTTTGAAGGAGTCTTTAGGATTTCCTAGGTATATAATTATATCATCTTCAAACGGTAATAGTTTGACTTCCTCTTTTCCAATTTGGATGTATTTTATCTCTTTCTTTTATTTAATTGCTCTGGCTAGTACTTCCAGAACTATGTTGAATAGGAGTGGTGAAAGTGGGCATCCTTATCTTCTTCCAGTTCTCAGGGGCAATACTTTCAGGATTTCCCTATTCAGTATGATGTTGGCTGTGAGTTTATCATACATGGTTTATTTATTTTGAGGCAGGTTCCTTCAGCTGATGGATTCATCTGTGAATCTACCTGGTCCTGGGCTTTATTTTGTTGGCAATTTATTTTATATTATTGATTCAATCTTGGTGCTCGCTATTGGTCTGTTTGGGGTTTCTATTTGTTTCTGATTGAATCTAAGAGGGTTTTATATTTCCAATAATTTGTTCATTTTCTCTAGGTTTTCTAGTTTATGCACACAAAGGTGTTAATAGTAGTCTAAAATAATCTTTTGTATTTATATGGTGTCAGTTGTAATGTCTCCAATTTCATTTCCAATTGAGCTTATTTAGATCTTCTCTCTTCTTTTCTTGGTTAATCTAGCCAATGGTCTATCAATTTTGTTTATATTTTCAATGACCCACCTTCTTGTTCTGTTTCTCTTTTGTATATTTTTTGTTTTAATTTAATTTCATTCTGCTCTGATTTTTTGTTATTTCTTTTCTTCTGCTAGCTTTAGGTTTAGCTTGCTTTTTTTTTCTCTAGTGACATTAGGTTGTCAATTTGTGCTCTTCTGGATTTTTTGACGTAAGTATTCAGTACTGTAAATTTTTCTCTTAGCACTGTTTTTGTTGTATCTCTGAACTTGTAGTAACTTCTGTCACAATTATTGTTCGTTTCATAGAATTTTTAAATTTTCATCTTGATTTCACTGTCAGCCCAAAAATCATTTAGGAGCAGATCATTTAATTTCCACATATTTGTATAGTTTTGAAGATTCCCTTAGGAGTTAATTTATAATTTTATTTCACTGTGGTCTGAGAAGATACTTGATATGGTTTTGATTTTCTTAAATGTATTGATACTTGTTTTGTGATTTATCATATGGTTTACCTTGGAGAAATGTTCCACGTGCTGATGAGAAGAATATATATTTTGCAAGTGGTTACGTAGAATGTTCTGTCATTATCCGTTCAGTTCATTTGTTCTAGAGTGTAGTTTAATTTCATTGTTTGGTAACTTTCTGTCTTGATTATCTGTCTAGTGCTTTCACTGGTGTACTGAGGTCCCCTACTATTACTGTATTGCTGTCTATCTCACTTCTTTGGTCGAGTAGCAACTGTTTTATAAATCTGGTAGCTCCAGTGTTAGGTGTATATGAATTTTAAATTTAATATATTCTTGTTGGATTTATACTTGTATTATTATATAATGACCTTATTTGTCTTTTTTAAGTTGTTGTTGCTCTAAAGTCTGTTCCATCTGATACAATAATTATATCAGACTCCTGATATAAATTTAATAAAAACTCTTGCTCACTTTTGATTTTCACTTGTATACTTAACCCCAAACTCCTGCTTGCTTTTGGTTTTGATTTGCATGGAATATCTTTTTTCAAACTTTTACGTTGAGTTTATATGAATCCTTCTGTGTTTGGTGAGTCTTTTGAAAACAGCACATATTTGGTTTTTGAGTTTTTATTTATTCTACCATTCTGTATCTTTTAAGTGGAGCATTTAAGCCATTTACACTCATTGTTAATGTTGAGTTGTAAGCCACTATTCTGTTTTTTATGTTTACTGTTGCCTTAACATTTTTTTTGTTGTTGTTGTTGCATTACTGTTTTGTAGTCCTTGTGAGTTTTACACTATTAAGATGTTCTATTTTACTGAATATTGAGCTTTTCTTTCAATAATTGAAACTTTTTTTAGCATTTCTTTTAGTTCTGGTTTTGCAGTGTCAAATTCTCTTAGCATTTGATTCTCTGAAAATGGCTTTATTTCTCCTTCATTTATAAAACTTAGTTTTGCTGTATGCGAAATTCTTGGCTGACAGTTATTCTGCTTAAGGATGCTGAATGTGGGACCCCAATCCTCTCTGGCATGTAGGGTTTCTGCTGAGAAGTCTGCTGATAGTCTGACAGGTTTTCTTTTGTAAGTTACTTGATGCTTTTGTTTTATTGCTCTTAGAATTATTTTCTTCATGTTGACTTTAGATAACCTGATGACTATGTGCCTTTGTGATTATCTTCTGCAATGAATTTCCCAGAAGTTAATTGAGGTTCTTCTTCTTCCTTTTTTTTTTTGATATCTGAGGCCAGAGAAGATTTTTTCAATTATTCCCCCAAATAAGTATTCCAAACTTTTCACCTTCTCTTCTCCCTTAGGAGTACCACTTATTCTTAGGATTGGTCATTTTACATAATTCCATTTTTTTTGAGACTTTGTTCATTTCTTTTTATTATTTTCTCTTTATTTTCATCTGACTAGGTTAATTTGAGAGCCTCATCTTTGAGCTCTGAAATTCTTTCTTCCAGTTATTCTAGTCTATTTATTTGTATTATTATACTTTAAGTTCTAGGGTACATGTGCACAACGTGCAGGTTTGTTACATATGTATACATGTACCATGTTGGTGTGCTGCACCCATTAACTCATCATTTACATTAGGTATATCTCCTAATGCTATCCCTCCTCCATCCCCCCACCCCACGATAGGACCTGGTGTGTGATGTTCCCCTTCCTGTGTCCAACTGTTCTCATTGTGCAATTCCTACCTATGAGTGAAAACATGCAGTGTTTGGTTTTCTGTTCTTGCGATAGTTTGCTGAGAATGATGGTTTCCAGCTGCATCCATGTCCCTACAAAGGACACGAACTCATTCTTTTTTATGGCTGCATAGTATTCCATGCTGTATATGTGCCACATTGTCTTAATCCAGTCTGTCATTGATGGATATTTGGGTTGGTTCCAAGTCTTTGTTATTGTGAATAGTGTTGCAATAAGCATATGGGTGCATGTGTCTTTATAGCAGCATGATTTATAATCCT
>NW_012108064.1:151008-152727 GCF_000951045.1 Mandrillus leucophaeus | reverse complement strand
TTGAATTTTGTCAGAGGCCTTTTCTGCATCTATTGAGATAATCATGTGGTTTTTGTCTTTGGTTCTGTTTATATGCTGGATTACATTTATTGATTTGTGTATGTTGAACCAGCCTTCCATCCCAGGGATGAAGCCCACTTGATCATGGTGGATAAGCTTTTTGATGTGCTGCTGGATTCGGTTTGCCAGTATTTTATTGAGCATTTTTGTATCGATGTTCATCAGGGATATTGGTCTAAAATTCTCTTTTTTTGTTGTGTCTCTGCCAGGCTTCAGTATCAGGATGATGTTGGCCTCATAAAATGAGTTAGGGAGGAGTCCCTCTTTTTCTATTGATTGGAATAGTTTCAGAAGAAATGGTACCAACTACTCCTTGTACCTCTGGTAGAATTTGGCTGTTAATTCGTCTGGTCCTGGACTTTCTTTGGTTGGTAGGGTATTAATTATTGCCTCAATGTCAGAGTCTGTTATTGGTCTATTCAGGGATTCAACTTCTTCCTTGTTTAGTCTTGGGAGAGTGTATGTGTCCAGGAATTTATCCATTTCTTCTAGGTTTTGTAGTTTATTTGTGTAGAGGTTTTTATAGTATTCTCTGATGGAAGTTTGTATTTCTGTGGGGTCAGTAGTGATATCTCCTTTATCATTTTTTATTGTGTCTATTTGATTCTTCTCTTTTTCTTCTTTAGTACTCTTGTTAACAGTCTATCAATTTTGTGGATCTTTTCCAAAAAACAGCTCCTGGATTCATTGATTTTTGGAAGGATTTTTTGTGTCTCTATCTCCTTCAGTTCTGCTCTGATCTTAGTTATTTCTTGCCTTCTGCTAGCTTTTGAATGTGTTTGCTCTTGCTCCTCTTGTTCCTTTAATTGTGATGTTAAGGTGTCAATTTTAGATCTTTCCTGCTTTCTCTTATGGGTGTTTAGTGCTGTAAATTTCCCTCTACACACTGCTTTAAATGTGTCCCAGAGATTCTGATATGTTGTATTTTTGTTCTCATTGGTTTCAAAGAACATCTTTATGTCTGCCTTCATTTCGTTATGTACCCAGTAGTCATTCAGGAGCAGGTGGTTCAGTTTCCTTGTAGTTGAGGGGTTTTGAGTGAGTTTCTTAATCCTAAGTTCTAGTTTGATTGCACTGTTGTTTGAGAGACAGTTTGTTATACTTTTTTGGTTTTTTTGTTTACATTTGCTGAGGAGTGCTTTACTTACAACCATGTGGTCAATTTTTGAATAAGTGCGATGTGGTGCTGAGAAGAATGTATATTGTGTTGATTTGGGGAGGAGAGTTCTGTATGTCTATTAGGTCCACTTGGTGCAGAGCTGAGTTCAATTCCTGGATATCCTTGTTAACTTTCTGTCTCATGGATTTGTCTTATGTTGACAGTGGGGTGTTAAAGTCTCCCATTATTTTTGTGCAGGAGTCTAAGTCTCTTTGTAAGTCTCTAAGGACTTGCTTTATGAATCTGAGTGCTCTTGTGTTGAGTGCATTTATATTTACAATAGTTAGCTCTTCTTGTTGAATTGATCCCTTTACCATTATGTAATGGCCTTCTTCTTTGTCTCTTTTGATCTTTGTTGGTTTAAAGTCTGTTTTATCAGAGACTAGGATTGCAACCTCTGCCTTTTTTTGCTTTCCATTTGCTTGGTAGATCTTCCTCCATCCCATTATTTTGAGCCTATGTATGTCTCTGCATGTGAGATGGGTCTCCTGAATACAGCA
>NW_012108064.1:150151-150958 GCF_000951045.1 Mandrillus leucophaeus | reverse complement strand
TTTGGTGTTGTTATAAATGGAATGTTTTCTAATTTCCTCTCCAGATAGCTCATTGTTAATGTATAGAAATACAACTGATTTTTCTATGTTAATTTTGTATTCTGAAATTTACTATACTTGTTTACAACTTCTAACAATTTTTTGGTAGCATCTTTAGAGTTTTCTATATGTGAAACCATGTCATCTGAAAACCAGAATTATTTTACATCTGTCTCCAATTTAGACTTATTTTATTTCATTCTCTCACATAATGGCTCTAGCTAGAACTACCAATACTATATTGAAGAGAAGTGGTGCAAGTGGGCAATCTTGACTTGCTCTAATCTTAGAGGTAAAGTTTGAGTATGATGCTTGCTCTGTGTGTGTGTGTGTGTGTGTGTGTGTGTGTGTGTGTTTTGCATATGATCTTTAGCATTTCAGGTAATTTTCTTCAGTTCCTGGTTTGTTGCAAGTTTTTACCATGAAAGTGTTTGAAGTTTGTTGAATGTCTTTTCTGCATCTATTGGGACAATCATATGCTTTTAATCATTTATTATTTTAATGTGTATCACATTATTTGATTTTCATATTTTAAACCATCCTTGCATCACAGGGATAAGTGCCAGTTGGTCATGGTGTATGATCCTTTCAATTTAGTATTGAATTTGGTTCATTAGTATTTTATTGAAAATGATTACACCTATATTTACCGAGGATATTGGCCTGTAGTTTTTTTTTTTTGTTTGTTTGTTTGTTTGTTTCCTTGTGGTGTTTTTGTCTGGCTTTGGTAGTAGGGTAATGTTGGCCTCATAAAATCGCTTTGAAAAT